>NC_058107.1:4017500-4217500 GCF_914725855.1 Thunnus albacares
GGCACCATGAGAAGTTTGACTCCGCTTGCCTCATGCTCCCCCTGGAGGAGCACAACAAATGGCAGCATTTTACTGAGTCTGCTCAGTCTGCACCATGCTAGCTTAGTGCTGGCAGTGGACGGAGCAGTGGCTCATCTCAAGTCATGTGAGGACAATGTTGAGGAGTTTCCTCATCCCGGCGACCTAGACGACAACTCCTCCTCTGTCTTTGGCAATGATGATGTTGGCCAGCCAGCGACCCATTGTTACCCGCTAGATGACCTGCCTGTTTGAGTTGACTGCCCAGAGGATAGAAATCTCAATCCCTCATCAGGCGCCTGCAAAAGCTCTGGTTGAGGAGTCTGCCTCCTCCCCTCTGCCACCCTCTGGCCGGGGCAAGGTCAGAGGAACAACGTGACCACCATCTACTTCAACCAGTGATATGCCGATGCTGCCCAGAGAGTTGAACTGGAGAACAACATGGCCTTTCTGGCAGGTTCACTGAACTGCCTCGTCCACCAAAGGAAGGAGTTGTTGGCCGAGGAGGTCACTGAGGTCCAGACGATGGCAGCCACCTTCCTCTGGATGTCCTTGGCTGCTTCTCAGGTCAGACATTGCCACCTCTGGCTGGGTCTGTCCTCCCTGAAATAGCATGAGCAACACCTCCTGCTCAATGCTCCCCTCTCTACAGACTTGTTCTTCTACCACCATTAGCACTGTTAGTCTGGCTGGCTCAGCTAGCTGCCCTCATGTTGACTCCACTGGCCACCATTGTGGCTCCTCTACCTCTGTGTTGGGTGACGTCAAAGGCGGCAGCCATGCTCTTGCCACCCTGATTCAGACACAAAATGGTGACCAAAACACTATGGTAGTCAGGCTATGTTCCAGGCAAACCGGCCAGCAACCTGCTAAAGTCAGTCTGCTTTGACTGGTATTGAATGTTCCATGGCTCACTACACCATGGCCATTGCTCACTACACATGGCCCAAGCAGGGTGTACACAAGCTAGAGGGAACCACTGCCATGGCGGTTTGGCTAGCCCCATGTCTGCTAGTGATGTTAGACGTGAGGGCCAGATGCAAACTATCCCCTCTAGCTCTGCAGCCCCAAGGAAAGATGGTGACAGGGACACCACATTAGCTATATCTCTCTCATCCCTCCCTCAGCCTGGCTGGACGCAGTGCAATTCTGCAGGTCGCTGAGCCCCTCTGTCTGTTCGATGACTTGCTCACTGGATTTGTGATGCAATCCGCAAGAGTTATGAGGCAGTGGATCGCGCTTCTCCAGCAAGCTTGAAGGCACATTCCATCAGGGGCATTGTTTCCTCAATGGTGCTTTTCAGGGGCATCTCAGTGGAGACATCTATCTGGCTACCTCCTGGTCATCTACTTCGACGTTTGTGCAGTCTTATCTCAGGGACATGACTGCAAGCTCTGTGTCCCATTCAGTGCTCAGTACACTGTCTGAGGTGGACCAGCTTTGCTGAGACCCTCAGTCAGGCGATGCTTGGCCAGTGGACTGTTTATATTCTCTTTTTTTAACTTTTGACTGGGTTTGGACTGTGGTGGGTTCAGGCTCAGCTGGGGGTGCATCTCATTCCTAACAGCCTTCCCCTTAGGTTTTATATGAAGCCCGTTAGAGGGCAAAGCACGTACAACATAGAAATTGTAGTTACCTGGATGTAACTCCAGTTCAGTGAATACATGCATAGACCTCTAACCACAAGCCCAGCTGGTCCCAGTCATCGTTGCTGAGTTTCAAAGGGAGACGAGCAATGGGGTTTATGGGCCTTTGTGGGGGGAGGGTGCGGTGGGCGTGGTACCTCCCAACTGGGTGGAGAGTGTAAATCCAGTATTTTTTCTCAGGGTGCTGATGCGGAGCCTCGAAAGGGTAAAGCAATAGCAAAGCCCATTAGAGGGCTGCGCACATAGTTCCTCTCCACATACAGCAGCCCTTTAAGGATGTTTTGGCCATTGCTCTAAACCCTGACTGTTGGGGCACTTTCTTGCTGCTGTGCCAGCTGTATCTTCTGGCATACCACCAGCCATCTCTCCCTCTATCCCCACCTGCTAGCTTGTTAGCTTGCAATGACTGTGAACTGCCTGGCATTTGGTGTGTGAGTAGGTATAGCTCTTTTTTCTCTGGACTAACCATGGCTACTGCTTTATTTTTTCTTTGTTTTTTTCTCTGAGTTCTCCTCAACACAAGCTTGTGTCAGTGAACTTTATGTGCTCATTGGCACTTCTGACCGTGGAACAAACATTGTCTTTTTACACCTGCATAGAGACATTAACTCCCTTTTTACTACAAGGGCTTTTGGTTTAAATCCCAATTTGCACTCTCTCTCTATTCTCGCTATTATCATGTCACATCCTTAGACTGTTTTTCAAAATGATTGTGTTAACATGTGATGCTCTAAAAACTATTGTTAAAAAAAGCTAATATAGTGCTCTCACTATTCTCTGTTGTGCACTGATTGTTCTTCTGCTTATTGTTTCGGGTAATGTACATGTCCACCCTTACTAATTACCTGGATATTTATAATATTCTGTCGCATGTTCAATCTGGTTTCTGTCACTGTCATCTGGCTGTGTCACTGCAACCCTCAATGTCCTGAATGACATCTCTTTCACTTTAGATTCTAAAAAATATTGTGCAGCAGTCTAAGGCTAGCTATGGCCTTTGACACTGTTGATCAAGCTTGCTGGTAGGCTGGGAAGCATTGGGGTCTCTGTTCACTCACTGTGGTTCTCTAACTACCTCACGAATCCCCTCTGTCAGCCCCTCCCTGTTAAGAAGAGTGTACCCAAGGCTTGATCCCAGGCCCCACACTATTAACACACACACACATATATATATATATACATATATAAATATATATAAATATATAAATAAATGACATTGCCTGTTCTGTTTCAGACTCATCTATCCGCCTTTATGATGTTGGTCCCTCCCCAGATGCAGTACCCAGATAGCATACGGAAGTGGGTCACTTCAGGCAATGATGCAGCACTGCTGGCTTTCTTCTGGCCTGGACAAAATGAATGTGAGCCTGAAATGGCCCATATGTAAAATAGTAAATATGGCCCAAATATCTCGAATCAAATGTGGGCCTTTTTTGGTAAAGATGCATTGCTCTCAGGTATGTGTATTCTGGATGTGGGCCAGTTCTGGTTTATCTGGATTGTTCTTGATTGACATATGGCTTGCTTGTGACCCAGATCTGGGAAACAGGAGTGGACCGCCTAAGTGCCATCATTCCAAGCGGTATGTGGGTTGGATGAAAGTGCCGAAAGTGTCGAGTGTGGGCTGGATCTGGACCACAGCAAATTTGCTATCTGGGAATATAGGGGGTTAGTTCCTAGGAGGGTATAGCTGCTGTTACCCTTGTAAACTGTAAATAGTTCTGTAGTGCTGTGCAATACTGTATATAGACATTCTACATTCTAAAGTGTTTGTTTCTAATTGCATAAATGTAAAAACAAATATACCACTATATCATATTATATTATCGAAAAACCTTTTGGACCAATTTAAAACACTATAACCTTCAGTTGGAGAAATTAGAATCACTGGGTCAATACTAGGCATGCAATGTCTCAAAAGCAATGTCCGAGGAGTCACATACCCCAAAAACAAGTAATAACACAGTAATATTGCATAGGTATGTAGGTGTCAATTATTAAAGGTCAAAATAAACTTTGATTTGTGCTGGAAGTGGTAATGTCTGACCTGTGGAAGGAGCATAAAGAATTGGATGTGTGATCAGACAGTTTGATTTATGAATGATTACATCTTGAGGGAAAAAAAGACATTTGTTTTAAAATAATCCTAATCAAAATTAGAATTCAGCCTGGCTAGATGAGGCCTGGTTTGTTTTTAAATATATTATTGTGCCTTTTAAAGCTTAGAAACAATTAGGAAGGCAGTATCTAGCCATGATAGCTTGACCACAACTGACCACAGTCTAAATGTAAACCGCTGACAATAATGGTCATTTCTATTAAGTGATACCTGCCCCCTGCTGTCTCCAATAGCTCCTTGGTGGTTGGAGCTGGCACACTAGACAGCACTCCATGTTGACATGAGTCATCTGGCCTCATGGTTGTTGTAGAGGCAGCCCACATCCTGAGGACACCAGTTTCATTATTAGCTGTCGTCCTTTTCCCCCTTTATGGCATACAAACTCCACTTCCTCCTCCTTATCATAGAGTTTGCGGTATCTGAAATTAGAAATTGGACAAGAATATGAAAACCAAATATGACAACTTTTTATATTCCTTGCAAATTACAGAAAAATTAAACCTTATAAATATTAAATTGTCTCTATCCAACATAACACTGATCTGGATTCACCCACCACCCAATAGAGGTGTGAATCTTCACTGGCTTCATGATTCAAATATTAGCCTAATGTTGCCCACAATTCAATGCAAGAGAGCGATGTTGCAACATAATTTACCATTTTATTTTTATCAAAATTATACTCTGTTTTTGCATTTTTGATTAGAGAAATTTCCACACCTCAATCACCTAGTAGTCTTGATAACATTTATTATGCTTATAACATGCTCTATAGAGCCATCAGGCCTTCTCTTGGGTGGTCCATGGACATGGTGGTTGTAGTCCAGGCCAGCTAGCAAGATTCAGGGCTTCATAGACTGGAGGGCTGAGGCTGAAGCGCTTCTTGGCATACATCAGAATGTGATTATGGAAAGGACTCCAGCTCTGCAGTTGACCTACAAATTCAGTGGGAATAGTCAGATTATATAATTGGACATTTCTCCCCTCCAAGATACTCTAAAATATCACAGGTAGGTAGCTCAGTGAGTGTGGAGAGGAGGATTTGGTGGTTAACTATCAAAGGCAGCTGACAGGTCCAGCAGCAAAAGGGCTCAGGACTGACCAGCAGCTCTAGCTGAGCGGCGTGATTCCATAACCGTCAAGAGTGCAGTAGAGTAACCCTGCTTAAAGCCGGACTGATTTGGGTCATACAGGCTGTTCTCAGAAAGGAATTCAAAGACTGCTGGCCAACAAACAAGCAGAAGTAAATCTTTTCGACATGACAAGTAATCTACAGCAATATGTATTCTGTAAAAGAATGAGCACACACTTATTTCAGTGCTTAGATGTTTGATAATATAAATAATAATATAAATATATAAATATCAGGACAAACGCCAAACCAATACGACTGCCAGAGCATTTCACAAAGATATTTTCAGCAACTTTCGAATAAAACAACGCTAACCAGTAGCCTTACCATCGGAAACAAGCTAACGTTAGCCTGACTGTACCATCACAGTAACATGAGATATTCGCCATGAGTGTTACTGTAACCATTACTGTCTTAGCTTTGTGGTTAAGGTTTTTTGAAAATCAAATCAAACATAAATCAACTAGGGGTAATTACCTATCAAGCAGAAATGTGGCTAACTCAGCATCTGTAATGAATCCCTTCAGGTCCTGTAGCTCCTTCTACCTCTGAAAAGCCACGCTGATGTTTACCCTTGTTTTATCTCAGGCTTGGTCTAATACTTTCTTTTTAGCTTGCTCTTCTTCTGTTTATTTGTCTTTGTTGTATAAACTGTTGTTAGCAAAGGAGGAATTCCATCATGGAGGAAAACTAAGCTCACAGTTCACTGCGATATATACAAAGAAGCCACGACTGCCTATAACAAAGCTGTACGCATGGCAAGAAAGGAGTACTTCTCTAAAATTATTACAGAGAACGCTGGAAACTCTAGAGTACTGTTCTCCACTGTTGACCAGCTCCACTGTAGAGACCCTCCACAGTCTTCAACAGCAAAGTGTGAGGAGCTCACACTGTTTTTCAACAACAAAATAACCTCAATTACAGCCAGTATTGCTGCTGTTGTAAACACAGATGATCTCAGCAAACACTATAATGTAACCATGATACATTGTGTGATACATTTACATGTATCACATTAAGTGAGCTTTGCAAAACTGTCACTGAGTGTAACTCCTTCACCTCATGCACTGATCCTGTACCTACTGCATTTTTTAAGCGGATGTTTAATAGTGTCTCAGGTCATGTCCTGAGCATTATAAATACATCTCTTAGAACAGGCATCTTTCTAGATGCCTTCAAAACAGCTGTTGTAACAGCTGTTGTAAAACCTTTATTAAAGAAGCCAAACCTAGTTGGTAATGCACTGACTAACTATAGACCAATATCCAACCTTCCATTTATTAGTAAATTACTTGAAAAGATAGTTTCAGTCCAAATAAATTCCTTTCTCAAAGAAAACAATATCCTGGAGGAGTTTCAGTTGGGCTTTAGAACAAACCATAGCACTGAAACTGCTCTCCCCAAGATAATCACCAACCTCAGACTGAACTATGATGAGAATAAAGTGTCACTTCTCATCCTCTTAGACCTGAGTGCAGTGTTTGACACGATTGACCATGACATCCTAATCAGTCGTTTTGAAAAGTGGATTGGTCTTTCTGACTGTGTGTTAAACTGGTTCAAAACATACATCAAAGGGAGGAAGTTTTATTTCAGCCTTGGAGATCATGTAATAAATAATAAACTTTATTTATTTATAGAGCTCCTTTCATGACATAAAATGCAACTCAAAGTGCTTTACAAAAAAAAAAAATACATATATAAAACAGGGGATAAATATCAATTAAGACATAGTAAAAGAGTAAAAGACAATAAAATCCTGGGAAAGGATAAAATCATGGAGGTAAAACAAAATAAATTAAAGGCAAGGTCATAGAAGTAGGTTTTGAGCTGCTTCTTAAAACTGTCACCTGAGGTTGCTTGTCTAATATGAAGAGGGAGCATGTTCCAAATCCTCAGAGCATAACTACTTAAGGCAGCATCACCATACCTCTTGCTGTTCGGCAGTGGCACCCTCAGCAGACCGGCACCATGCAATCTGAGTGAGCGATTTGAAACATACTCCGACAGGCAATCTGATAGATGGGAAGGTGGTAGCGCAGAGCTTTAAAAACAAGTAAAAGAATTTTAAAATCTATCCTCAGGGTTACTAGGAGCCAGTGCAAAAATGCTAATACATGAGTAATGTGACCTCTTTTTCTGGTTTTGGTGAGAATTCTTGCCGCTGAGTTTTTGATGAATTGCAGCTGATTAATTTTTTTTTTTTTTTATGGCAAACCAGTATGAAGTGTGTTGCAATAATCTAAGCATGAGAATACAAAGGCATGAGTCAGTTTCTTAGCATCCTCTAAGGAGAGGATAAGTGTGACTCTTATGTTTCTCAAGTGTTCAGAAGTATCTCACGATTGATGGTATCGAACGCAGCACTGAAATCCAGAAGGACAAGGACAGGCGCTTTCTCTTTCTCTGCGCTCGTTCCAAGATCATTTATGACTTATGTCAGTGCAGTCTAGGTGCTATGTCTACCTCTAAAACCAGACTGAAATTTTTCATAAATGTCATTGTAAAATGCACATTTCTAGCTAGAAATGTTATCAAAACCCATTTTAATGCCCAAGCTATCTTAAAATATTCCATTTTCCACTGAGAATAAAGGAATGTCAGCCATTTTGTTTGTTTGAGCAGACAGAGACTCTACAGTCACATGACGTGGACACAGGCTGATGGCTAATAGGCATCTCACAATTGTAGAGCCATTGTGAAACTAATTTTGCGCTGTGAACCAATGTAGCTATTACACATTTTGATGTGAGAAAGGGTTGCTTGCTCAGCAGCAAACACTAGTTTTTACTGAATAGCAGTTAATTGCTCCTTCACAAAAAAGGCCAAACAGAGGATGTTCTTCCTGAGACAGCTGAAGAAGCTCAACGTGCCACAGGCAGTGTTGATCAAGGTCTACTATGCCATTGTCAAGTCCATCCTCGCATCATCCATCACTGTTTGGTACAGTGCAGCAACAAAACCGGACATTCAAAGGCACCCCACTGATCAGGAACTCCTCCAGGGAGGAGAAAGAAGTGAAAAACATAAGTTGAGAGAGGGAGAGAGGAGAAAAATGTATGACGAGGAGCCAGGAGGAGAGGAGTGGAAAATTGGTGAGAAGAGGACAGAAGTGGAAGTAGAAGTCTGGATTTGAGGAGTGAGGGAGAGAGAAGAAAGGGAGGAATGAAAGAGAAAATGAAGAAAGCAGTGAAGGAGAGAATAGGAAATGAGATGTGAAACTTGTGGAGAATGTGTTGAGAAGAAAGGAGTGAAGAACAGAGGAGTAAAGGAGAGGTAGAGGTACCAGGAGTAGATGTAAAACAAAAAGATATGCCTTTAATCTTTTTTGCATCTTAAGTTTATGATCAGAAAATCTTAATACTTTTTTTTGTTTTATATTTGCTTCTTTCAGTGGAGGACAAGGATGGATGAGTGGAGCTGAGAGAGTGAGAGAAGTTAAGAAGAAAAGAGGAGGAGAGGAGAACAGAATGACCAGGAGTAGATCAATAAAGAACCATAAGATAATAATATATGTCCATGTTGTTTATCCTACTATGCTATTCTCCAAAGAAATCTAATATCATTTGAGTATATGTTCTTCTGTTGCTCTAAGATTCAATTCAGAGTATTGAAGACCACATTTACTCGGCATTGTTGGGGTTCCTATGGCTTATGGATTTAAATGTAGCGGATTTGTCAGCTAAACATTCATTCTATGAACTCTACTCCAGCATAGTATAACAAAAATAGGTGTCAAGATTGGTAATGCTGTTTATGTAAATTCCTACCCTGCCTATGTTAAATGGTAAGCAATAGTTGTATCAGACCATTTTTGCTTCTTTTTAGGTGGCAGGAGTGAAAATGAGTCATCCTCAACATTTGTTGTGTTATGGTTTCAGAATGATGAAGGCAGTTGGAGAACAATTAGATACAAAATAGGATGTAGGCTCTACAGGATGATTTTTTCCTGGGCAACTACCATATTTTTCCCAAACGATGTACAGATTTTTAGGCATTCTATTATCTCAAATGGCTTCAGACTTAGTGCATATAGCTGCCATACATGGAAAAAAAAGGTTTGGGCTAAGCCCCGAATGTTTACAATGTCTGGCTCCACCCCTGTTAAATGGTGGTATGATGCTTTAAGACCCTTAGGTTCTTTCGGCCACAAGACTCTCTCCAATTACACATGCATTAATTCCAGTACAAGCTCCCCCTCAGTATGTTGTAAACTTTGTGTTTCAAATTTCAAAAAGAATGCAGGAGGAAGGCTACTGGAGATCAAAACTACCTCTTTGTTTCACTTTTTCTGTTATGTCATTATCATCGCAGAGGAAAAAGCAACACATATTTTTGCTCAGTAAGCAGAAGCAGACTTGTAGTATTATGTATTGGGATGTGATGTTTTCGGATATAACCATATCCAGATGTGTAATATGTTTCCACAGTAGGCAACTGTGGACATCTGAGCTCTGGGTATATCCTGCAGGGCCCACATATATTTCACATTGGATGTTTCATTCCCTGGAAAAATCACTCTCATTTTGAAACAGGAAATAGGGGAATATAAAGGGATGTAGAGGAGGGTGAATCCACATGAACAAAGCTCATCCTGTGATTTATTTGCACAGTGCTCTGAGGCTGCTGATATCTGACAATCATATGGTGTTGAAAATTACATGATGAAAGAGTTGTTCAGGGGGAAATGGAAGCTTTTCTGTGGCTAGAACTGATTATTTTCAGTATTGGTGGTTGTGGTGGCTCCTGACCACCAATTGGACATCATAATGTCATGGTTCTGTCCCTGTCTGGCTCTATGTCTCTCCACCAGTCCACCAGATGTCCTTTGTACTTTTTCGCTGTTTGGTGAACTGGACTGAGTGGCAGTATGCCCTTAAAGTTGTCATTGAAGTTTGCTTTCACAGTAGTTGTGAAATGTGACTGAGGAGTTTGATGCACCTAGTTAGAAGGATGCAGCAATTCATGCACCAGGCAGTTCATTCCACGTCTTCTGTATTTACATTCAAGGCATTTAGCAGACGTCCTTATTCAGAAACTGACAGGTGTTTGTTCAGTGGTTGGACTCTCCTTAACTCATCCTCAACATATTATGAAAAGATTAGTTTGTTAACATTTGTTTCTGGTTTCTGTGGATGTGAATAATTTGCATTTACAGTCTCTGTGTGCCATGTGAGAAGAACTGCATCATTATGAATTTGTAAATAAGAGTTTTCAGGTTATAGTGTACTTGTGTATTTAAGTTTATTATGTATATTCTTAGATGGCCTTATTGGATAAGAGGATTGTGTTTTTGGTTTTCTGTTTGCCCTGAGTTTTTCCTCCTGTGTCCCCAATCTGCTTTTCTCTGTACACTTCCCTCCATACCTGCCCTGCATCAGTCTCATTAGCCCTGCCCTGCTCCCTGTGTCTACCCCAGCCAATCAGCTCCCAGCCTGCCCTTTTTTGTTTCAGTAGTTCAGTTTGTATTTTAGTACTGGTTTTCAGTTCAGTCTTGTTGGATCTGTTGTTCTGTTCTGCTCAGTTGTGTCTTGTTCTGGCTCATCCAATTCTATTCTGCTTTGCCTGCATTATCTGCTCCTGTATCCTGCGTTTGGGTCCATCTTCTATTTTCTACTTCCTGTCACATATTTAATGTCTCTTTCTATTTACCACTATAGCAGTGTGTCTGTCAAACAACCAAAAAATGTAAGCACTATTTTTTATGACTGTATATTACAGTGCAGACCAAAATCAACCAGTAAAAAATTAACAAAATAGTCTTAACTGAAGGTCCATTTTAAAGCTTTTCCCAGAACTTTTAACTACATCACACAGTCCGCATCAGCACATGTAATATGTGCAGTTGTCAAGGAGATTGCTCAGTTGTCATCACATAATTTCATGACATAACATGACTTCAGTCATGTGGTAACAGGTGGTTGTATATGGAGGGAGATGGCAACCTCTGTCTCTGTTTAAAGATTTCATGTGTCTTTCTCCGGTCGTCCACTGACTCCAGCTCCATGACCTTTGGCTTCTTCCCAGCGGATGCTGTGAGCAGTTTCGGTCTGGTGTTCATAGACAGATGATGTCTATTTCTGGTGTTCATTCATTGAAGACTCTGGCTAGATGTTCTGCCAGTCCAGCCAACAGGGAGTCCTCCTGGGATGCTTCTGGTGGTCATCCCTAGTTTAGTAGTGTCTGTTCTGCTTGTAAGTCAGGCTGGCACTCTCATCAACCACTCCTACTGTGACAAATTGTTGCACAACAACTTATTATCACATGTTCTTTGTTCCACATTTAGGCTGTACGCCAATGTGAACCTTGAGTTTATATTATTTTGTCAAACTACTATTCACAAGGTCAAGACTTGTCTTAAACTTTCTTGTTTAAAGATCCCCTAATGACCTGTTTGAGGATGTATATAAAATACTCTACTTTTAATAAGAATATATGTACAATATGGTTTTTTAACAAAAAAAAAATTAAATTATGTTGATAAAATCCTTAAAATGACATCTCCTCCTTCCACTTCACTAAGAATTCCAGAGTCTATAAATATGCAAACATTTTTCATTTCAAAAGTTGAACTGCTGGACATAAGATGTCTTTACTTCACTATAAAGTCCATTCTCAGTATTTGTACACTGGAGGCTTCAAGTTTCCTCATCACACTTGTGACTATTTGTGATGTCACAAATCATGCTCATTGACCAACCCCTTAAAATCAGATTTTCAGTGAGCCCAGAGAAACTTTCCACTATCAGCAGACGAACTCTGCACATACATCATTCTGCACAGCAAAGCTGTGGGTACTATGTAGTACTATTTGAATTCTCAAGTTAAAACAATGATACACCCCAGCTGTCTATAAAAGCTTTTCATCTGATGTAACATTCTCAAGCTGAAAATCTGAAATGTTATAAATTGACCCCACAAGTTCATCACTGGCAGTGATGCTTTCACTGTAGCTTATATGTTTGTAAGTTGCTGTTTAGTTCTAATCTATTTAAGTTCTACTCAGATCTAAGTTTTAGTGACTTGCCATCCTGCATCATTACTGCTACACAGACATACAGAGGAAACTCAAAGTAAGTTTATTCCTCTACTTTAGTCTTCTATGAAGATCATAAGGAGCTCACCGAGAGCTCTCAACGGCAGAAGCAAAACGTCTCAGCACAATATAATGGGAGTGGGGTAGTTATGTGTAACGTGATCAAGGCTGCTCATCTTGATGAACCTACAGAGAATAATCAAACAAAATGCAGTTCTGCTGCTTATAGCTCCTAGTTTAAATGAATGAAGCAAACTGATGTATTAAAAACACAGATCCATTTTAGCTTCTCTGCTCGATCAATTCTTTCCAAAGTAATACTGTTGTATGATTGTTGTTGTCTGTTTTTACAGACTATTTATATTTTTCATAAGAAGAAATGTCGAGGTTTCAAAGGCATGTTACTGTGTGACTAGAAACAACTCAGATGGTGAAGCATATTCAGGGTGGCTGCGTGCTCCACAGACGGGCCCTGAACCAGTCTGGGTCCGGCCCTGGTTCATCAGCATGACAGATCAGAGGAGCAGAAGGAGGCGGGGAAGAGCTGAGACTTGGACCCGCTGCTTGTCCCTCCCGCCCCTGGGACCTCCATTCATCCAGCCGGATAAACACTCCATCTCTCCTGCTGTTACAACATGTGAGAGGCAACCAGTGAGGGTCTCGACGAGCTGGTGGCGCTGCCGTTATTTGGTTAATTTAACAGGAGACGATCAGTAAACTACAGCGGGATCTGCAGCGGCGGTTACGATGAGCAGCGTTTGTCTCACTTTGCAAGGTAAATCCAAATCATTTCACTTTGAGTGCAAATGCAGTCCTACAGTTCACTGTGAATGTTCTGTAATTAAGCCAAGTTCCTCTAACTTTGATCTGTGTGCTTAGTTTCATCCACGAAGTTAACAAGGTTGAATGAATCACTGATAAATTGGACATCAACTGTGCAGCATGGATGCTTGTCTGTTCTCTCCTTGCAGCGCTGCTACTGTGCGGTTTCCTCAGGGCGCAGCAGCTGCTGCTGCCCGGGTCCTGCAACTTTGAGCTGGGCACATGTGGCTACACATCAGACCCTGCGTATGGCAGCTGGAGCATGAATGAAGAAGGTACAGTGTCATTACGTGTCACCGACTGAAATAAACATGCTTGGAATAATGCAGTATCACGTATACTGATAGCAGCATAACTGATAGCACGTGGCCTCTCAATACAAAGCTGTATCTACCTGTGACCTCTCATCCATGGGCGGATAAACGTACTTGGTTAATCTGCTCGGATATTGGCTTGGTTGGTGAAAGAGCCATTCACCAATGTCAGCATGTAAATCATTTCAGAGGCTTAAAGTGTAACTTCAAAGTACTATATATCACAGGATTAATCAAAGACTAGAGAAAAGTACAAAAATTAAAGCAAAGTTTCATTTTTTATTATTTTCTGCCTATTTTATAGGTTTTGACCTTCAGCTTGGAAACCACTGAAATGTGGTTTCATAAGACAGATGTAGTCAACAGAAAGGGTGGGACACCACTGATAAATCAGTACTCATCAGTAGGTAACTTGGCAGCTGGAGCTATATGTGTATGCAGTTGAGCAGGACCTCAACTTCTGCATAACTGACCTATTATATGCTAATTAATAGAAGGAGACATTGAGTTTAGCGGTCAGGGAGTTGTTGAGTTTATGTGAGTTGTTGAGTGTATGTGAGTCATTTCATACTCACCGAGATGAGTAAAAAAACGTGAGCAGGGTTTTTCCTGTGATAAAACAGCTATTTGAGGATTTCCTGTCTGTAGACACAGAACCAGAGGTTAGCATTCATTGTTGTTAATCTCAAACATGACATCATGTCTCCCACTGGACACTACCATTGTGTGAACTGTTGTTGTACTGAGCTCGCATCCTCATAAAATAGAAAGAATTAATTAAAATGTCCATTTACTGGCTTTTTCTGGAGCTTTCAATCACATCTCAGTCACCTTCCAAGAGCAGATTGCAGTTTGCTCAGTTGTCATAGAAATGGTTCAGAGATGAAGATGGTCCAGTTGTCATCAGGTGACCAAAGAGATTGACAACTGTATCTTCTCCATGACAACTGAGATCTACTCATTAAGACCACAAGATGCAACTGAAAGCTGCAAAAAATGTTTTTGAGCGATAGTGATTTGACTGTAGAAGTATGCATTTCAGTGACCTTTGTTTCACGTCATTGAAGTGAGCTTTTATTTGACCTTCAGTGATTGTTCAAATTGTGAAAGGAGGTATTTTATCACATTCGCTCCAACATTGGCACATCCTGGATATACTGTACCTTGAAATCTAGCTACTAAAGGAAGGAATCTCTGTCTGTGTGTCTCTATGTCTGCATGTATGTCCTTCGTGTATCTCTTGAACCGTTCATCTGATCAACACCACACTTGGCAGTTGCCTTGCTGGGGAACAAAGGAAGTGCAGTGTCAAATTTTGTGCAATTTGGACACGTGGCACAATTAATATTAATAAACTTAAACTCTGAATAAACAAGCAATCAGCTGCTCCTCTGTGCAGCGGTGGGGCGGGGCTTCTGGGCTCTGCGATTGTCATGTCATGTCTTGATCAGAGCTGTACAACCCTGCCATGAGAGATACGAGGCGACACACGTGACACACGTGACCCGTTTAATATTAATAAGCTTTGAATAAACAAGCGAACAGTGAGTCGCTCAGCTCTGTGTCTGAGTGCGGTGGGGGCTGTTTAATATAAACACTGTCACATCACAGTGGGGCGGGGCTTCTGGGCTCTGACTTGTTGAGCGGGACAAAGGCACACGCCCCGATCAGTTAAACTGCCGGAGAGGAAAGAACAAGCACACACAGGAGAAAAAAACAGAGCTAGAGGCAGTAAAACCAGCCAATAAGAGCAAAGACACATTTGCCTGGCAGCAGAATCAACTAATGGGTCTCTGTCTGGATTAAAACCATTTAATTTGTTAAATCCTTCGTTTTAATTGATATGTTTGTCAATTGATAAATATATTTGTGGCTCTCAAGAAATGATAAGCATGCGTATGCGTGTTATGAACAGGCACAGAGGGGAATCTGGGAAAATGTGGCACTTGTGAAAGTAGGCTGAATCTCACCTTTTTGGACGATAGGTAGAAATAAGTGGATCAGAATTGTGTACGCCACAAGCTTCAGTTGAAACGTATGAAATCTTGCGATGCTCCACAGCATGGCGAGCATGTGTTATGTTTCTGACTCTTTGAGACGGAAGCATTAACACCATTTTTGCAACATATTAGGAAAGAGGCAGAAAAATGTTTCAGCTACTGGTTTCTCATTACATACTGAAAATACAAAATACACTTCCAGAAAATCAAAAAAGAAGAAAAGAAGGAATTCTGCACCAAAAACTGTCCAGAATTCAGTTTTAATATATCATATCAATTTCATGATCATTTATGTACTATATGAGACTAAAGACACAATAAGATCAATGATTTCTGCAGGTATTTCAAGTCATCACGTGTGGTTCAGGAGATAGAGCAGGTCACGTACTAATCGCAGGGTCAGCACCTTGCATGGTAGCTTGCTGCTTTGGTAATGATACATTATAACAGATGGCTGCAGGCTTGCATTCCTGCTTTCACAGCCTTGACTCAGAAAGTTGACTTCTTCTGTCACTTCAGAATGAGTAGTTGTCCTCACAGCTTTTCACTTTTAACTGCGCTATTGTCCTTAAGAGGGCGTAGACAACGTGTCTGCTGTGATAAAGAGAGTTTCATCAGCAGGGGTGGAGCCAGACATTGTAAACATTCGGGGCTTAGCCCAAACCTTTTTTTTTTCCATGTATGGCAGCTGTATGCACTATTTTTGAAGCTATTCGAGATAATAGAATACCTAAACATCTGTACATCATTTGGGAAAAATATGATAGTTGCCCAGGAAAAAATCATCCTGTAGAGCCTACATCCTATTTTGTATCTAATTGTTCTCCATTTGTCTTCATCATTCTGAAACCATAACACAACAAATGTTGAGGATGACTCATTTTCACTCCTGCCACCTAAAAAGAGGCAAAAATTGTCTGATACAACTATTGTTTACCATTTAACATAGGCAGGGTAGGAATTTTCATAAACAGCATTACTAATCTTGACACCTATTTTTGTTATACTATGCTGGAGTAGAGTTCATAGAATGAATGTTTAGCTGACAAATCTGCTACATTTAAATCCATAAGCCATAATAATCTCGGCTGCTCTGACTGCAAATTAAGGAACCCCAACAACTTTCCCTGTCCTTTCCTTTTTGCTCTTTTTTTCACTCCTGGCCTGTTTTCACACATTTCTCCTTTCCTTGTTTCTCCTTGATGTGTGTCCTCCTCCCTCCTCCTTTATTTTCTTCACTTTCTCTTTCCGTCTTTTATTTCAAACTTTATGTCCATAGTCCATAAGCTAGTTAGCCAGCTAGCTAGCAAGCTTGCTCACTGAGGTGACACGAATTAATGAAACACAACACAAATAAGACAATAACCCCCCAAGACAATGTTAGGGCAGACCTAGATGGTGATATTTCCCCAGTAATAGAACTTGTGCTCCTCTGATTTGCTTGTCCAGTCAGAGAGACTGAGGGGAAATGACACAAAGTTATTTTAAAAACCTAAAATATTGAGGGCTTTTGAGAAAACATGCAGGCCTAGAGACCAAGAAGTTCATCAGCTGCTTCTTTTTTAGGAGTTGCTCATGACAATGAGAGGATCCCTCATTGGCTGCATCAGTAAAAATGTATAATATGCATCCCTTCCATTTGAAGGGGCACCCAGTTATTCTTCATCTTTCAAAACAGCACCTGCAAAACCAACAGGATGGACAAAGAGAAGGATTTGGGCCACAACCAATAACCAAACAGCAGGTTCGTTTGCTTATTTTTGGACTCAAGTGATCAGACTTCTGACATCTGAGTAAAATGCATTCGCTACTATTAAACATCAGGTGTTTACAAGCGACAGAAATAGTTTTTGTAAGCTTCTCCTCAGTATGTGCAGTTATCAGATTTGCATTTGAGCAAAGTACTGTTTGTAGTAGGGTTTTAGGGTTAAAGTTAGAACTGGGTTCAGGTTCAGTTTAGGGTTAGGGTTGGGGTTAGGTATTTAGTTGTGATTGTTAAAGTTAGGGAAAAGGCCAAAACACACAGATGTTGAACTGCTTGCATCAAAACAGCCACTCCTATTATTTTCCATGTACAACTCCTAGCAGCTAGGGCAGCTAGGTGCTCGCCAGTGACGCTCCGCCCTGCAACACTTCATGCTACTGTCCTATTTGCAGCTGTCGTCCAGAGAAAAAGCTGTTTTGTACTTCAATACAGTGTTGGCCCAACTACAGATGTTATTTACTAGTTTGTTGCACACTTGTACCTGTATCTAAAAGGCAAAAATTAATTAATTGTTGTTAATCTTATTTTTTAAAGTTATTAATAAAAATTAGACAACTACAATAGGCAACTCACCCCTGACATTTCACTGTCCTGTACTCATAGAACTGGAGTTATACCCAGGTTACTACTGCAGTGCAACGCTTCCTATTGGTGCTAGGGGCGGCACTTGATGCGTGTCATGTGACTGTTGGGACGGTCAACAGTCATGTCATCATGTTTTCTTTTTAACATACTGTTCTCGCTCACTAAATACTCTAATTTCAATCAAGTCTTTTTGCAGTATTTGCAATCACTGTTAAGCTCATGACAATGAAACCCAACAGTTCTGTCACAGATATTTTGAATATTAGATAATAGTCCATAATAATAACAGCTCCTGTCTCTTACCATATGCTTTTCATTTGAAACATCTGTATGACACAGAAAGTTTCACTTACAGTCACTAACAGCAATCTAAGGGGCAGCAAAACAGAGGTGAGTGTGAATAAAAACAGTATTTATGCTATAAAGACAATTATGAGTGTGGGAAACCCTTTACCATGTTATAGTACAGGTGATCATACGCCTCCTCTATGGCCTTTATTAGTGATGTTTTTTTTGTCCTTATAATTATTTGAGACTCACCTATTATTTGAGAATTTAGAGAATTTATTTTGCCAATCAAAACATTTATCACAGCAGTAGTGCAGCTACATTTAACAGTAACATGTTTGAATGTGGCATCTAATGAAAGAATCTGTTGTAAGTAAGGTGCAGTGTGGTGTCAGTGAGACTCTTTAAATGGGTCAAACACACTGGGATACCAAACCAAAATATTGCCTGGATAGCTGTGTTACCACAGGCGGAGCTGCCAGGCAGGAAGATGAGGCTGCAGCAGCACTGGCTCAGGGACTAGAGGGAGCTTCGCCTGAAGAGTCAGGTGGGCTTTGTCCTAGTTTTTAAATGTTAAATGTTTGTTAAGACACAAAAATTGATACAAAATGTTGAAAACTGGATACACAAGTTGAAAACAAATAGAGAAAGTAAATTTGTTGTTGAGCACCTACTGTGATATTCACTCTGGGTAGGCTGATTGAAAAATGCTTATTCACACATACCTTCTCTTAACGACTCTTTACAACAGACTGCCTTTAAATGTAGCATTTTGAATAAAACAGACTAGTGCTTTTCGGTTCCGGTCCCTCCTGCACATTGCCACAAAAGCAGTCAGTAGCGGGAGGGAGCTGTGTACCAATTATAGCAAAGTGACATGCAGTCCTTTGCAAAGAAAGTAACATATGAACATTTAGGAAATGTGTAATCCAGTCAACCCCATTTTGTTGTTCTCAGCCTTTTTCTCAAAATATCCCGACTTTATTATCATAATATAATAACTTTTTTTCCATAATAACTTCATGAAATTTTGTTTTGTTTTGTTTTGTTTTTTTGTTAATTTATCACAAAGTATTATGACTTTTTCTTGGCTGGATGAGAGATGTCACAAACAGTACTGATTATTATTAATTATCATACCACCATGACATTTTTCTTCCAAAATGATGACTTTATTTAATTACAACTTAGTTCTATCAATATTATGACTTTATGACTTTTTTCTGAAAGTATTACAATTCAAAAAGTCCCTTTTCCCAACAGTGGCCCTAATTCTCCTTCATAATCATTCAAAAAACAAAAAATGAAGGTTTTCTGGAGAATTCTTCCTCCAAGAAAATTGATGCCGGGTATAGTATAGTGAATAGTGTCAGAACTCATCATCATAAGACTTGAACTCATGGTTATATGCTCTGAAATGTGATAACTAGATAATTTCAGGCTCTGAGCTGAAACTATGTCACTGAAATTGAGAGATTTCATATTGTAAAGTGTGCTGAATTTTGATCTCCCGCATTACAGAGGTGTCCACTGCCTGCGCTGCTGTGTGCATCCAGCCACAGAGCATCCCAAAGCAGCTCTCTCTGTTTATGATCATCTGTCAGCACAGTTTATGTTCACACTGTAAAAATAAGTGGCTCTACTGGACATTGTGTGTGCCATTTCTCTTCTAGCCAAGCCTTGAGCTCTGAGGGTGTAGCTAGTATGCTGCATATTCCTATGAAACTGAAAACAGAGCTCTACCCCAAACAGAAGC
This sequence comes from Thunnus albacares, assembly GCF_914725855.1. NCBI lineage: Eukaryota > Metazoa > Chordata > Actinopteri > Scombriformes > Scombridae > Thunnus > Thunnus albacares. The sequence continues at coordinate 4,036,982 of NC_058107.1, forward strand.
TTCAGCAGAGACCCAGCGTGGTGCTCACTAAACCACTAACCAGACAGACATGGAATAAGTTCCAGGCTGTAGCTCGACCTTGGAGATGGCGGTAGATTACACCCAGTTTTGCAATAAATAGGCTCATAAAAAAGAAGACGTAACCACGGTGGTGTTTGCTGTTTGGTTGCCATGGCAATGTGGGTGAGTTGAGGAGGCTGCACCAAAAAGAAGAACGAAGGCAGAGTTTGTGGTTAAATGAGAACGGATGTCCTAGGTGATTATATTCACTAAACAGAGACATCATAGACAGAGGCTTCAGGCTGTGCTGAAATAGGATAAACACTCAGGCAGGGATGGATAGAGTGAGGTGGAGAGCTGTCAGGCCTTCACAGCTGTCCCACAGACCACCAAGACGAATACTCCTTATCTCTCTGCCTGGACTGTTTAGAGCTTCTCCTGGCCAATTTCTGACTTAGAATATGTTGACAATGTAAGGTGAAAAGTTCTGCTAATGTTAGTGGCCCTCCAGTCCAAACTCCTCTCCTCTCATCTTCTCTCCTCTCGTGTTTCAGACTCTTGAAACATGAGTGTGTAGGTACTGACAATTTTGAAAGTTTTTGGCGAAAATAAGGGCTCTATTTTATTGAATCAAAGCCTGAGGTGCAAAGTGCCATTAACTCTGCCTTCACCAATAAAACTGATGAACATGCATCAGGCACACAGATCGCAGTTTGCCAGTGTTGTGGCCTGTTCTTTGAAATTTCTTTTAAACTGTGCCACCTTGACAGGGCTCTGCTTCTTGACTCACACATTAAACAGTCCAAACCACAACACTGCAGCCACTGATTCTGTTGCCTTCATTTGGCTAATTTATTCTCACTGTAAACAAAGATAACAAAAATTTTTTATAAGTCTAATGTGAGGTCAAAGACGGTACCGATGCCCTGTTCTACACACGTTTCCTACATTTTTCCGTGACTCATTGTGCATTCCATTTTAACTGGGAAGTCGGAGGTTACAAGTTCCCAGTCAGAAATTTCAACTGGAACACCCCCTGAAGTCGGATTTCCGACTCAGATAGTGGGAAGAACCTCAACAACCCCGACCTCAAAATCCAAGATGGCTGCTCCACTCATCAACAGTGTGAAAACTGTAGTAATATACCCTTTATTAGAACTTCTGTCTTAATGTGTCTCATTAAATCAGTCGTATACACAGTACTGTACAACTTCTATCTGTGGACATGTTGCTACAGTGTTTGTGTACACACAATACTCCTTAATGCATTATCAACTGGTATTGTTAACAATGGCCAACAATGCCTAACCTGGGTAGAACTGGTTTCCCAAATGGAACACAGGGCCTGTCTCAATACTAAGTATGCCAAGTTCGGACTTGCATACTCGCTAGTTCCGACCATGGACATATTATAATGTATTGTAATACTTCCATGGTTCGGACTGGGCAAGTTGGACCCGGGAGCGCAAACTTCCGAAGACGGGAGGATGTCCAGTAAAAACTGAAGTTTAATGAAGTTTCAATTTACATTCAGACAAACCAATGTGGCAGCTACAATTGTTAGATTTATCTTTGAAACCAACATTTATCTTCCAAAAGGAATTATATCATATATCAAAATGCTGCTTAGATATTAGAGCCAGCAGTAAATCACCAAAGAGCTTCACAGATCAGTTCATCTGATCATATTCTCCCCAGGATGACAACATGCTGACCAGCCGATCATCTCAGGAGTCGGCCTGCTAGCAGCTGAGATGACCAGCTGGTCTGACCTCTCACTTCCTTCTATCACAGCTGATCATCATCATCTGATTAATCAGCATAAATCCAAAAATAACTGCTCAAAACATTAAGCTGACATAAGTCGATTCATAAGTCAGATCATAAGATTTACATCACGTTGGCGAACTGTGAGAGTATAATTTGCAATTAACACAAAAAATGGCTCTAACACACCCTCTACTTATGCCTTTTTAATTTCTACATCTTCTTCTTTACAAATATAATGCTGAACTTCCTTTAACCTTAGCTGATAAGTCTGCTGATGTTGCAGAGTTGCAGTACAAGACAGGAACAATTCATCATGATCTAGATAAAATAGTAACACTCATACACAATGTAATCATCATTTAAATAACAATGTTGAATGTGGTTTACTATAGTAGTACATTTGTCACATATGTAGTGCTGATTATACGAGATCATGACTGTTTTTGCAGGTTTTAATTCCTTAATTACCAGTAGAGTTCACATTTCAGCAGACCATTTTAAATGCAGTCTATGTTTTATAGTCCTGGTTGTTCTTGGCAGTGGGCATTGGTTTCCATTCATATATGTGCAGTATGAAAATCAGTTAGCTGACTATTGAAACTTGTTTTAGTTGTATAATCTGTCACAGTTCATTAAGTCTGCATACATTGTTAAAGCAGTTTGAGTACAGATTGATTTGAAAGGTCAGGAGGGAGGCTGTGGCTCTGGAGGTAGAGCGGGTCGTCCAGTAGCAGCAGGGTTGGCAGTTCAATTCCTGGCTCTTCCTGTCCATTTGTTGAAGTGTCCTTGAGCAAGACACTGAACTCCCAAGTTGCTCTTGATGGTCAGGTCAGCGCCTTGCAAGGCAGCTCCGCTGCCACCGGTGTGTGAGTCTATGTGTGATTGAGAGGCAAATATTGTAAAGGAAAGAACAGTGCTATATAAGTGCAGTCAGTTTGTACTTTCAAGAGTATACACATACATTAAGATTTCTAAGACACAGGCACATGAATGCAAAATGCTCAGTTGTGATGTAAAGAACATGTGATATGTAGTAATTTGGCTTATATATGTAAAGCCAGGTACAGTCAGTGTGACTCAGTGAATGAAAATTGTTGATTACCAGTGTATATCTGACCCAGTCACATCAGCTGTGGATCAGTGAGGCTGAAGGCTTATATTGTCTTTTCTGCATACGTTGGTACATGTTGGGCTGTGTCTGCCTGTCCTCCTTGCTCCTACATGACTTGTTGTTGGAGAAAATCACTGCTCAAAGACCTCTCCTGCTGGTAAGATTCTCTATGAAGTTCATTTGACCAAATAAGGGATCACAGATACAACTGCAAATACCCCTGCCTTCCCTCCCCAACCTGATTTAGAACTCAGTGCACTTAAACCAGCTCTACATAAACACTGTTTATATCCACTAAATTGTCTCTCTGCTCTCTCAGACCTGTGTGAATTGGTAAGAAGACTCTCCTTTATGTGGATTGTGACATAAAGGGAAGATGGAAACCTTATTCCAGTGTGTCAGTAATCAAAATAAGCCTCAATTCATAATATGACTGTCATGTAATGCACATATCCAAATACTGAAATAAGAAACTCTATTTCTTATCTCTGTATGTTCTCCTCTTAACATTATTGCAGTCTTTCTGCTTCCCTTGTTTTTTTCAAAGTATAAATTGAAGGTCTTGGTTTTTGTGTGTTTATATGTGTTGTATGTTGTATGTTGTATTTTAGTGTTGTGTTCTCCATTGCAAAGCTTATAAGCTCCTGCTGCTCCTCCTTTTTTCTTTGTGTGGGCTCCAGTGACACAATCATTTAGTGCACAGTACTGTTAAGACAGTAAACTGTAGAACAATGCTGAGGTTGTGAGTTCAAGAATACCCCCTTCTCCTTCTGTCAAGGTTGATTCTTAATGGATGAGAATGATTTATTTGCTAGGCTATGAAGCACAGATGCCCATTACACATAATGACACATTAAAGTCTTGATCACTAGAAGCTGAACTTTATACACAGAACAAATATTCCACCAAACAAAATATTTATATAATTAAAGCTGCAAGCAGCGTTAGTCAGGACCTCACACTCTGGCCCGTCGGGATCAGATCATTTTGTTTTTTTAAAAATGAGGGATATTTATTACAAGTGTGGTGTGCTTTTATTTTGAAAGATTGATTGACAGAATGAGAATTTTCTGCAGGGTGAGACATGTCTGTCTTGCCCACACCTGTGTCATCAAAATCATGCAAGTTTTGGGCCCATTCACTTGGATTTCAATTAGTAAATTGAAAACTCTTGATGAGTTTGTGTGTAAAACAAAATATTTTCCTAATTTTCATCAAGTCTATTTTTAGAAAAGGAAAGACTTTTAACCCACATGACCTGGTCAAAGTTTGATTTGAATGGAGAGTGTGAGCGAACCCACACCTTTCTGAACATTTACTGCTTCCACATTCCACTTCATTTGAACTTTAAATGAGTCACGAGACTTTGACCTACAAATCTTGAATTTACATGTTTTTTCTTTTACTGTTTTGAGATATTAGAGTCTGAGTTTTAAAGTCTTTTCTTGCTCCTCCTGTGATTTTATAATGAGTGTGTATTGTGAAATGTGTCACAGGACTGAGGGATTGACATCACCAGAAGCAGTTGGAGAGGGGAATTTTAGAGAACACTTCTTGTGAAATATCCTATAATAAATCCCATTACCTTGGCCATCTTACATTAAAAATCATATTTCAGCAGGAAATTTCGTAGCAAATCCATTGATACAGGTTTGAAAGTGGTCAGACTTATAGTTTAGACATCAGAAGCCTCTGTTTGACACAAAGTTCATGCCTCCCCATTGTTTTACATTGTAAAGTTGATGTGGCACTGCAACTTTGAGGGCTTATAAAATCCAAACAGTTTCAGTTATTACAAAGTTTTTAACAACTTTTTTTCAGCATAGTGTCATAAGTCATCTAGTAAAGTTTGAAGCTGATACCATTAATGCCCTCGGAGGAGATAGTGTTTGTTTGGGGGCCAAAATTGAGGCAAAGTCTTATTTTGAAAGGCTAATTGCGGACTTGTTGGATTTAGGTCAGGGGTGTCAGTATATAATCTGTAGGTCTTGATGAGATGGATAATTGAGTTTTGGTTTGATCTCTCTACGACATTCCTACAGGCAGCCATTTTAGTTACATAGGTGGCGCTAGAGAGCACATTTTGGCACTTTGGGGGTTTATTTTTACATTTTATCAAATTTTTCACGACACCAGACCTGATGTGCAAACCAAAGTTGGTGAGTTGTTGAGCATGTTTAGCAAATTTAGGGTTTAAGTGGCGTAATAATAAAACAAACACATGAAATACAATAGAATATTGTAAATATAACTATTAGTTATCTTAAGATAATGTAAAAATAGTAAAGATAAGAAAAATTGCAAGATAGTGGGTCTAAAAATGCATCAGCACCTCTTAGCATTTGTAATATTCCACATGTACATAAATATGACACATCTTCATTTTGTTGTTGTAGGCCATTTGATAACAGTGGACTCAGCCTTCTTATATGACCAGGAACAGGCGGTTCTTGTCAGTCCAGTTCTGGACCAGCAGGAGTGGAGCTGTGTGAGGCTGGTGTACCAGATTGCTGGACAAGGTTCCCTGCAGCTCCATCTCAGACCAGACAGTGATAACTTTGACTACAGGCTCTGGACCGCCAACAAAGCCTCTGATAGCTGGCTCATTGCTAGTGTGGACCTAGCCAACACGACCACCCCCTACCAGGTATGAATTTCTGTAAAGATCACAGTCACAGTCACATTAAGGAGACTTTTACTCAGTTAGCAATTTGAATAGGAAAGTCATCAGTATGATTCTTTATCAGTGCTGTTTTGATCAGTTGTTGGGTTAGAGGCTGGAGAAACCAATGTTCAGAAAACCTCACTTTCTATTTTCGCATCTTTGCTGTCAAGGTCATTTGCATGTCTTGTCTAAATCAAAGTTTTGTTGAAAATCCAGTACCTGCTGGGATAAGCTTTAGCCCAACATCATATCAAGTCATGTCAATTGTATTTGTATAGCACTTCTCATACACTATGGCAGTTCAAGGTGCTTAACATCAGACCCTGAACAGGATAAGTTCTTTAGAGAATGGATGGATATATTCATTGGCTTCATCCATATATTTTATAGATTATCCGAAAAAATGCAAACAATTATCTATCCTCTTCCAGAAGAAAATTTTGTGCATCACATACAGTTTTCCTTCAACCAATCATAATCCTCCTTCCATCTCTCTTAATGAGTTCACTGTAGTTTTGGAAAAATTTCAGGCTTGGAAAGTGTTACAAAATTAAAATCCATCAACTTCCCCTACCCTGCATTTCTCTGGACTTTTTCCTTTTTTGCAAAAGGTCAGAGATCAAAGATGTGTCAGGAATCAAACATGTTGTTGTTAATGCATCTCACAACACTAGGCTACCAGGACCATGGCTACTACCATTTGAGTGCAGCATTGAATGTGATTGAATTGAAAGTGTGATGGAAGTAGAAAGAGATGGCTCGGCCTATTTGGCTCCAGACTTACGCGTCTGACATCTTCTTAATTTACATTCCACAGAAACATGATGACACAATTAAAACTTCCCTTTATCACTTTTAAAACCATATTAAGTAAAAGGCTTCTTATCATACTATGTTTCCCTCCTCACTGATCTCTACTTTTAAAGATTGTTGGCTTAGTCAAAATGCAGCTGATTTTTAATTGGAGACATTTTGATTGGCTCCCTCAAGCTTGCTCGCGGGTAATTTGGTAGAAGCCTTCTGATTGCTTCAGGAGTTAAATAAAGTAGGAGTGTTTAGTTTTTATGCTCCCAGCTGCTGGAATACTTTCTCAGTTTATTGTTTTTTCTTGTACATATGTGATACATTTTGTTAGCGTTGTGGTTTTTATTAGCAATTTAATAGTGTCTCTATTGTTAAAATACTTTGTATGTATGTATGTTTACAAAACAGTAGCGGTCCTGCAGATTCGATCATATCACATAACCTCTTTAACAGGTGGAGGTTACCCAGTTGTCACAAAACTAGATTTTCTCGAATTTCCATTTTCTTTTTTTGCTGAGCACTTCAAGGTTTTTTTCTTGTCAATGTTGGCTTGCAGTTGAGTTTCAAAGTTAATTTTTGACCTTGGAAAAGGTATTTGACAAATAATCTCACCTCAAGGTCCATTTAGCAGCTGCTCTGGAACTTTGTACTATGTACTGTATGTATTTATATATCTTTGTATGTATGCTTTTCATGTTCTTTGCTTTTTCTGTAAAGCAGCTTTCCCTGTGGAATTAAATGTGCAATATAAATACAGTTTTGCTTGCTAATCTAAATTTAAAGAAAGCTAACCCTCCTTAAGTACAGAGTGAGTTTGAGGCAGAGGCCCACAAGTCCTATAAAAGAAGCCATGATGTCATTCAAGCCTCTTCCTAAATTTAACCTGCTTCATTATTGTTAACCAAAGCACTAACCTCTTCCAGAAAAGTCTTTTTTTTTTTCTTTGTGAGGACCATTTCTTAATATAATTACACCTGAGAAAGAACATGCCATAATTTAAAGCTCTGTACTAGAGACTTTAAAGTTGTCCCACATGCCATACTATGCTATGAGGGGAAAACAAAACTACACCGTGTTGGCACTGTAAGTAATGGCATGACAACCATTTAAAGGTTGGTATCATTTGCCAGTGTACTCTAGTGTACTGGATATGAGGTGATGTGTTAATGTGATTATGATTCTGGGATAATATGGTGGGATATGTGATGCATGCTGTGACATTATGGGCTGTGATGTGTGATGTGATTGGATATATTGATGTATTGTTACCGTACATTTATGTGTACACCTATTTTCTCACACGTACTATTGATACACACAGTGCAGCTACCACAACATAAGTTTCAAACCACTCAGCTGAGGCATACAGTCATACGCATATGCTTATTTACATATGTGCATTTTGTTTCATTCACAAGCCCATGTATGTGTGCGTATATAGTTGACTCTCTGTATGACCCTTGTGTTTGTGTATTCTTTATCAGTACTTGTTCTTGCACAGCTGACTTTTAAATTTGATCCCCAGCTCCTCCAGTCTGCATGTTGAAGTGACCTTGGGCAAGATACTGAACCCCAAATTGCTCCCGATGGCTGAGCCAGCAGTGTCTATGTGTGTGAATTAGATTAGATCCTGAGGAGCAGGTTGCACCTTGCGTGGCAGCCTCTGCCATCAGCGTATGAATGTGTGAGTGAATGGGTGAATGTTGGCATGTGTTGTAAAGCACTTTGAGAAAGGCGCTATATAAATGCAGTCCATTTACTATCAGGACATGACCTGACATGATGTTTATGTGATGTGACATGATGACATGGTGAGACAATGTTGGTGATTGCTTTCTGTCCCAGTTACTTTGGAATTCTCCTTTTTCTGCCACAGATTTTATTGGAAGGTCGACCTGAACGTGGCTCAGGCAACAGTGTGGCCATCTTTGAAATCCACATTGTTCCTGGTTACTGCATAGGTCAGTGTCAACATTATATCAAGTTTATTCATACAAAATGTGTAAGATTTATAAAGGAATCATGTTTAGCTTGATAGTAAATATACAAAACTACTGTTTTATCGTCACCAGAGTGTAATTTTGAGGAGCATCATCTGTGTGGCTACAGCAACAGCTGGAACCCAAATGTCAACTGGTACGTTGGGGGGAGTATGACTACAGAGCCTGAGTCTAATCTGCCTGAAAACCACACCAACAGTAACCGCAGAGGTAAATGCAGTTACTTGTCTGAGCATCTGTTAGTTGAAGAGTGAATTATAGTTGAAGGTCAAATTGGTGTTTATTTTTATGTTTTTGTATATAAAAAACCTGATCATAGCTAAATTGTGTTACATATTCATAACGTCATACACATTGACATACACAGTATATCAACACTAATAACCTACACTACATCCACAACTCCCAAAAGTTTAGGCAACTGAGTGTTGTTCAGGTTGTAGGATGCATGAGGTTAGAAAAACTGTCCTTGAAGAAATCCACCACCAAAACAACAGATATGTATACATACAGACGGGTGACAAATGAAAGGAAAGCCCTAAATAAATGAGTGGAGAAACATAATGAATGCAGATGCTTCCACACAGGTGTACTGCATGGTAAAATGAAGTAATTAACATCCAGTCATATATGTGGCATGTATAAAAATGCTGAGCAGGCCCAGTTGAGTCTGACTTTCTATAAACATGGCAAGAAGAAAAGATCTAAATGTTTTTGAAAAAAGGTTCAGTGTTGGATGGCAAGAGATTGAGTCACAAAGACTGCTCAACTAGCTAATGTTTCACTAGGAACAGTGACTAAAGTGCATTTAGATAATAATAATAGGGTTGGAAATTGTGGTCAACAGTGCACATTTGATGACCATGATGCTTGTGCATTAGTGTGAAGAGCAACTCTTCCTCAGGTGACTCAGAATGTCAATGCAAGACGTAATCAGACTGTCAGCAAGAAGAGCCGTCGACAATTACATAGAGAGGGATGTTATAATAGGGTTGCAGTGCATAAACCCCTCATTACAAAGATGGACGCACATTCATTTCAGAGTTCAGTGGTGCAAAAAGCATAGGCACTGGTCTACAGAGATGTGGAAAAAAGTGATATGCTCAGATGAGTCATCCGTCACCATATTCTCGAGAAGTGGGAGAGTGTATGTGTGGCGTAGACCAAGAGAACAGTAGAGGCCTGAATGCTTGACCCCTACAGTGAGGGGATCCGGTGTCTCTGTTATGCTGTGGGGGGCATTTTGCTGGCATGGTTTGAGTCCATTGTCTAGCAAATTAAGTCATCTGTACTCACAAATAAGTATTTAACACTTTTAATAATGCACAGCAGCAGAAGGAAACGGATGCGTTTCAGGCTCAGGTTTTCCTCAGCATTTCTGAGACATATCTGGGTGTGACCCCTAGTAAACAGCAGCCAGGGACCTGCTGGTGATTAACAACCAGCTGATTCAAATCATCAATAGGCTAAACATAAAAGGCTAAATTAAGTCATAAGAAGAAATATATCACATTCTGTTATTGCAACAAACAATAAGTAACCAATTGATTTACACACTAACGATAAGAAAATGCATGTATGTACATATGTAAACTCATTCATGTGCAGAACCTCCATAGAAAATACAAATACATATACATCAGTAATACCCATCTGTATTCATAAAAAACAAGACAAAAACAATTCATCATTTAAGCTCCTAGGATACTCTATAATACTGATACTCTATAAGTTTCTGCTCCCTATCTCCTCCCCTCAACAGTGGCCTAACAGCCCCAATACCCATGAACCATATCCTACAAACTCCATGGCCAGGGGAATTAAAGTGTCTGACTACAGGAGACCTCTTGTCCCTATTTCTGATACTACTCTCTCTGCTCAGAGATCCTAATTCTCAGTTCCCTTTTTGTCTTGCCCACATAAGAAAACCCACAAGGACATTTCAATAGGTAGACCACATGTGTTGTCATACATGTCATTTTACTCCTGATTCACTCAGTTCGAACAAGGAAAAAAAGGGGAAAAGAGAGCTTAAAAGATGTGTAGGCCTTACATAGAGATCTGTCTTAAAGATTCTGTCCCCTCAAATTACTCAATCACTTCGTAGTGAATATGGGAGTGTTAACAAACTCCTGGCCAACAATGGGATCAATTAAAATTCTTTGGTCACAATTCTTTCCTCGGAAATGGACACACCCTTAGAGGGAAGGGTCAATACAATGTTGTTCTGAGTGATCACCTTTATCCTATGATGAAACAGGCGTCACTCAATGGTTTGATGAGTATGAAAATGATGTGAATCATATGCTATGACCTTCACAGTCACCAGATCTCAACCCAATTGAACACTTATGGGAGATTTTGGACTGATGTGTTAGACAGCACTCTCCACCACCATCATCAAAACACCAAATGAGGGAATATCTTTTTGAAGAACGGTGTTCATCCCTCCAGAAGAGTCCAGAGACTTGTAGAATCAATGCCAAGGTGCACTGAAGCTGTTCTAAGACACCTTACTAAGACAATTTATATTGGTTTTTCCTGTACTTTGCTTTTCTGTACATACACAGAGTACTATATTAATCCCAAAGGGAAATTCTGGTGTAACAGCAGCCGAGTTACAAACTGTAAATGATGAAACAAATAAGGTAGCTAAGAAACAAAACACAATTTAAAAAACGTTAAATAATAATCAATAAACCAGAATAAAATAAAATGAGAGTACAAACTTTTGAATATACACTTTGCTTACTAATATACTGTACATTAGCAATGTCAACACAGTTTTTCTGCAAAAAAAGTAACAAAATACACATTTAAGCTTTTCAAAACCATCACTGCTGCACAATCCACTTCTCCTCCGTCAGTTTATGCGATCCTGTATGTTACAAACACTCCAAACACATATTTTTGCAAAGTATACAGCATCCGTTTGTCACTGGTCTGGTTAGCTGTTTGTGTCTGTGCTTGCAACTGATTATTATTGTGAGGTATGCTGTACAGTCCTGAGGTCTGACTGCTGCAGCTGACTGACCTGACAGCCACAGCGTTCATTTTGTATGCTCAAGACATGAAAAACAATTTTGACTTCATACTTGACCTGACTTCATACTTCAGACTCACTTCAGATGGCTGCATCATAATAAAAAAAAAGGTTTTCTAAAGATGGAGCTAGATAATATCCCCAAACAATTTTCTTATTATCAACTCAACTTCAGTGCTGAATTGCTGCTGAATTTTTTTGTACTCCAGGTTGGAATATGGAGCAGCAGTTTTCTTTGCTTTATCTCTGCTTTATATGCAACAACATAGTCATTGCTCACTGCAGCATGCAGAAAAAACCTGAAACTTGAGGTGTGTGAATGACTACACATATATGTCATTTTAACACTTTAAAGTCTTTTGATAACATGTAACCCACACACATAAATGTGACTGTATCAGCTCATAACCACCTCCAGCTCATCTATATCTTCCACTGCTCCAGGCCACTACATGTATGTGGACTCTGTGTATGCCAAGCACTTCCAGGAAGTGGCCAAGCTGACCTCACCCATGACCACAGTGCCCATGGCCGGCTGCTTATCCTTCTACTACCACCGGGACCAGGAGAGGGGAAACATATTCTCTGTTTTCACCAGAGACCAGCTGGGGCACTATGAAGAGATCTGGAGACCAGAGGTGTATACCACCATGGGCTGGACTCTGGTCGGCATTGACATCAAGGCCCCACTCCCCCTGGAGGTCAGTACTGGAGCTAGCATGCACCATTATAGTGAGTAACCCAGCTTAAAGGATAGTTTCAGGTTTTTTCAAATCTATCCCAATCAGGGGCACCGGATTCATTACAGAAGTGTGGGGGCCAAAAAGTTTCTGTGTGTGTGTGTGTGTGTGTTAAGGCCTTTTCATATTTTCTGTGGACACAGATAATAAACAGGGTTGTGAATATTACAGCTGTGCAGTGTTTTTCTGATCAGCCTTTAAATGCATTAATCTGTTACTCCAACCGGACTGCTGGATCATATTTCATTGTCTCACAGACACTTTAAACAACACGCCCACACCAACTTAGCCCCTTGCATTGTTTAGCACAGGACTGTTTTCAGCAAGGGTGATCCATAAGGGCTGCTTTATTATAAACAATTCCACTGTAGAAATCTGGAATCTGTGTGTAACAGCTGACCTTTTTATATACAGTCAATGGTGTAGATGTGTAGCAGAAGGTAGAACATTAATTACCGTCAGATTCTGACAGCAGCAGTTAGCAACAAACAGATCAGTCCTGATGTTTCTGCAACATCCTGGATACATTCAGTGACACCTGAACGACATCAATGTAAAATTCAGACATTAATCTGACATGTCTCAGACCTGCCTGAGTCACATTAATAGCTGGAGTCTATTCTGACGGACATTTCGGTAGATCATGTTATAGATGCAAAATACATGGAAGTTGGTTTGTGATGAGCTCTGTGTGTGCACCTCTGCTAATTAAAGACACGCAATTTAAGGCTTTTGTGCTCTCTGCAGTTTTCATTGTGGACCACTCTGTGCTGAAATGTGGAGAAAAGCCTGAAACACTGGAAACCTCTCCACTCACTGTAAACAGCAACTTTACTGCCTGTACTGTTACTGTTATGTGGAGCACTGTATTTTTCCCCCTCCCCCTGTCGCTCCACATTAAGTTCCACTTGGTTACATTATCAGGGACAGAATAACAACAATCATAACAATAACAATAACAGCAGCAACAGCAGTAGCAATAACTCTGGGGAAGAAGCCAAGTTAGTGACAAGCATTGATGTTACATGAATGCATACAGATGGAGAGGAGGAGGAGTAGAGAGGAGCTCAGTGCATCATGGGAAGTCCCCCGGCAGTCTAGGCCTATAGCAGCATAACTAGGGGCTGATCCAAAGTGAGCCTGGTCGGAAAGTTTTAAGCCTACTCTTGAACGTAGAGAGGGTGTCTGCCCCCCGGACCAAAAATACCAGTTTCGAGGAGCAGAAATATGTGAGCTGTTGACATGAACACAAACGAGATGCGCACTTTTTTACCATAAGTGTTGCAATATAGGGCATTTGAGGGGATACAGTGATTTGTGACTTAAAAAGAATGTTGGAGGAGGGCTAAGGGGTGGGGGCCAATGTCCCCTTGGCCCCACTGTTTCCGGTGCCAGTGGTCTCAATACAATACTGACGTGCCATTATGTGTGTGGAAATAGGTCTTGGTCACTGCAGCCCTTGTTCTCATATGGGAATAAACCAGTAGTACAGCACAGACACACATAGAATCTGGCATAACAAAAATCTTTCTGTAACCCAAGAAGTGAGCAAGTGATCAAGTGAACTTCAGCTAACTGTTCACAAGAGGCTATTACACTGTGCATCCAAATACTGAGGAACAAATGACTGATTTTCCAACTGTAGTGGTCAGGCCAGCACAGGAATCAAACAATGCTGTGTATTGTATGTGGAGCTTTTTAAAGTCAACATGGTCTTACTGTACCTAATTAAATCAAAAGACAATTGTTTTAGTTCCTGTGTGGCATTGTACACATGTTGTATGTGTACAATACCATAAAAGAAGAAAATGAAGAACTCTAGATGAGTAGTTCAACCACAGAAATCTGCTCATCATGTTGGCTTCTTTTCAAAAACATGATACATGTTGCAAATCATCTGAAGTTTGAAGTTTGGATGTGATTTAAAGGATGATTGCAAGTTATTACAACTCACATCTCAACATCTCAAATCTCAAAATCTCATCAAGGGATGGGCATGACTGATGATCAACAATTGATTATTAAGAATTTTTTTGATCATGTGGAATTATGTATATATGTGTATTGAAGTTGCAATGAATTTCACTATGTGCAACAACAAGCCGGGGGCGCAATCTAAATTTAACAGGGAAAACAGGCTGCTGTAGAAATGGAAAGTAAACATGAAGAGAGCAAGGCGAAGTTTGGTGTGGGACCAATTGGAGCTAAAAATCAACAAAACTCATTGTAAACATTGCAATGCCGTGTATACCTACAACACGACCCCAATGATGTACCACTTGAACAACGTACACCCGACAATGAATCCACCTCCTCCTCTCAACCTACCATCACCTCAGTGTTAGCACAGAGGAGCTGCAATGCACAACAGACAGAAAAAATTACCCAAGGGATCTGCAAGTTGTTTGAGATGGATATGCTGCCCACAACTGTTGTTGAAGGCAAAAGTTTTCGAGATCAAATTAATTTTATAGAGCAAGTATACTGCATTCCATCCCGACGCACCATCACCAGGCTCATAGAAACTCGCTACAAAGTACTAAAGCAGGAGCTGTTCAAAAATCAAGCCACAGATGACAGGGTTGCTTTAACCACAGACTGCTGGACTACCAGTAGAGAGCTACCTCACCATCACCTGCCACTGCATCGGTGATGACTGGCAAATGAACTCAGTGGTCCTGCTCACTGCAAGACTGCCAGGCCGGCATGCAGCTGATCTTCTCGCTGAGAAGATGAAGATTAGATGAGGCATTTTATTCATAATTTATTGACAGGTTCAGTGTGATGACTCGGTGTCATCCACCCCCATGATCGCATCAATGCTGGACTCACATGCAGGCCTCTTCTATGGCGCTACTCCTCAGGGAACAATACTCCACTCAACGCAACACCGGCATTGAAACAGAAGTTCAGAACTTTCTGAGGGAGACTCTGCCATCCCTTGGTTGCAGCCCTACTGGTGGAAAGTGGGAGTGAGGTTTCCCAGGCTTGTGAAGTTAGCGCAATAATACCTCTGCATCCCCGCAACTTTGGTCCCTTCGGAGCGGGTGTTTTTCAGCTGCTGGACTAACTGTCACCAGGCTGCGTTCGCGTCTTTCTCCTGAGCATGTTGACATGCTCCTCTTCCTCAGCAAAAATCAGCAGGCTGTAGTTACTTTACTCTCTCGTTTGGGTGCCTTTTGGATTCGTTCAAGTTACATTTAGGGAAAAAGTTTCAGCACTAAGTAATTATTTTTTTTGCATATTATCATTTGATACGATTCATGATTTCTTTTGAATTGTGTCTAAAAGAGTCTCAATTGTGTTTACGATGAGCGCACCAGCTTTGGCTTGTTGATTTGTGCGGAGGTTTGGCTCGGAGCCCTGGGCTCTTTAAACAGAAACAGTTGCATACTCAGGTCACATGATGACAAGTGAGCAAACTAAATGAATATTGTGAGATGTGGTTGAAACTCACCTCATTGTTTTTGTATGTTGATTTATGTCAAGTGGCTGCTAACACTTTATATTCCCTTTGGGATTAATGATGCCATCCGTCTGTCCATCCATCCATCCAAGTCTGACCTGTTTGTGGTCATTTCTGGTGCTTGCCAAGTACTTTTACTGAGGACCTTGAGCTATAGTATATAACTTTTTTCTAAAATTTACAGTGACACTTTATTTTACAGTACACTAGTCAGACGTAATAAACTGTAGTTTATTCTTTATTAGACAGTAAACAAACACGGTTATACCCTAATTAGACACTATACATCTAAATTATGCTGTAATTAGAAACCGCATAGACCCAAAATATAGGCCTACTTAGACATTAATATACCAAATTACGTTCTAATTAGAAACCAAATAGGAGATCTTGATACACTAATAGACACAATTTTTCAGGATCATAGTCTAATTAGTCTCAAATACAATGCCATATCAGATCTGAAATATGCTACAGTTAGACGCTATTCTACCAAATTATGCTGTAATTCAATGCTACCAACATGGGCCTATCATAGCCAAATTTATTATTATTTATTTATTATTATTATTCATTAGACAAATTTAATGCCATATTATATCAGGCATATAGTCAGAACAAACATAACAGAGAGCTCAGTGAACAATACATTTATTGGGCCTTTATAGTTTCACTTTCTTACAGTGTCATTTATGCTTGTTAGAAGAAAACTGTACCGGAAACTCAAACCACATCAGGTCACCCCTATTAGAGATTCTTAGAGAGTAATTTACAACACATTACAACAGCACTGTAAACTAAAGTGAAGACATACTTCTTTGGCTGGTCCCATGCACTGTGGTCTAATAACAAATGCTTCAGGCTACTTAGACATCAGACCATTTAATACTGTGTCACTATCTTACCCCAGTAAGGAAGCTGCCAGAACAGTGCATCTCTATTTCCCACTATTAGAACCTTATTGGACTTTTCACTGCCTACTTTTCTCTTTTTAGAGCACACCATGTGCAAAAACTTTTCTCGAGCTGAGCTGATACTAAAAAGTGCCATGAAAACACTGCAGACCACTGATTGGTCAGTCATTTATCTCATCTGCGTGCTTTCTGTTTCAGAGAAAGCATTCCACTGCTCCCTCTCTTCAGTCTGCTGCTCTCTCTCTCTCTCTCTCATGCACATGCTCCTCAGCTGCCATGCTTGAAACACAGCATTCACACATGAGGAAAAAACATGTCCTGTTGTTCTTTGCATTTACTGCTGCATTTGTTGGATGAATAATGAATGAAATGAAAAGGAGAAATGCAAAGGAGGAAAATGAAACAGAAACTAAAAGTGTCAGTCTCCTGAGTAAATCATCTGTTGTATGTTCAGTGGTTGTTAATTCGTGCTTTAGAATATACCTGCTGTGAAAGAATCAGAAAATAACTTATTTCTGTCATTCACAGACTTTCTCTCTCTCAGAGAAAGCTTTCTACCACTGTCTCTCTGTTGCTCACTCATGCTCTCAGCTTGCTCGCCTTCTCTCTGTCTTTTTCTCTTGTCTTTTTTAAAATGAGTTGGGAAGCTGACAACAAAGCCTAACTTTTAACGTTATGAAACAAAGAGAGATATCCTCCCCTTGTGTCTCTCATGGCAGGGTTGTACAGCTATGCCTGTGCTCATGAAGCCCCACCCCACTGCTGCAGAGCGGAGCGGCTCGCTGATCGCTTGTTTATTCAAAGTTTATTAATACTGACCGTGTCACGTATCCAAATTGCACCAAATTTGACACTGCACTTCCTTGGGTCCTCAGCAGTACACTTGTTAAGTGTGAAGTCAATCGGATGAACAGTTGTTGAGATACACAAAGGACACGCATACATCCATACAGACAGACAGACATAGAGACAGAAATTCCTTCCTTTATAGTTAACGGCATGCGTGGTTTCTAATTAAAGCATAATTTAGGTGTATGGTGTCCAATTAGATTACAACTGTGTTTGTTAACTGTTTAATAAAGAACATATTATTTCTAGTTTTTGTCTAATTTGATACAAAGTACGGCTTACTAAATCTTATTAGTGCAACATAAAATAAAGTGCGGAATCATTTTTTAGCTGAAATATGCCCCAAAGCATATCTTAATGTGGAGAGTTGTTGTCAAAGGCTTCCCCCCAAAATGGCAAGCAATATGTGGGGAATGCTATTTATTAATAACTACTGAATTATTATAAAAATATGGAGCATTAGATCACGTACTTTATCACTCCAGTCTGTGTGCTATCCAGGAGCTCTCCAGATAACAAGGAAAATATTTTATCTGCCAGTTTGTAGTCAAAATTAGTTTTTCTTTCATTTTTTAGACAGAATGGAACAGGAATTGTGGACAGAGAGAAGGGAAGTGGAAATGGTGAAGCAAAAACATAGGATTCGTTGACACTTCACTTCATCATTGGAGCGCTGAAAAAGTTGAGGCCAGCGTGTCACGCTCGTAATGCAACGACAAGTGTCAGGTGTCAGTTTGCTGTTTCATGTCACCAGCTTCCATTGAAAATGACTTGTAGCCTGTTGCTTTGTCACATTTAGTCTGAACACACAGTAAAGCTGCAGCAGACCAACACGGTGCTCTGGCTGCTCAGTCTAAAGCTGCAGCAGGTGGGAGACATGAAGCTATGTCTCACAGGGTCCAAGTAGAGTTTCCTGATTCTCTCTGTCTGAAGAGTACAAATCTCCTCAGTCACCTTAATAAACTGATGTAGCTTTAAAGCCCAAGGAAACGCAAATCCATGATTGGCTCTTAATTATGTAATTTGGCATCTAATGTGCATATAGTAAACACCTAAAAAGTATGAGAACATAGCCTTTGACTTCTCTTCTTTAGAAAGTCTCTCTCCTCTCCCTTGTTACTGGGTTGCAGTTAGGCGTGGCTAAGCAAGGACATTAATTATGTAATAAATGTCTGCCCATTTATATTTAGGAGAAAGATGATTAATCTGGCTATCTTGCCAAGCTGACTTCACAACACTTTGTCTCTCTCATGAGAAAACAGTGCATTGCACTTTTCTTTGCTTTTGCTAGATTGAGAATTCAAATTAGCCTGAAATGGTTTGAAAACTACTGTGTTAAGCTAACTAGAAGGCTGGGGTATGCCACCCAAATCTGTATTAATCACAGCGTAGATAAGTCACTCAAAAGTGTAGCATAGCAGAGCTAATGCTAACCGTTTCATGTAAGTGAATGGAAGATGCTAAAACACTCACCTTCTAAGTCCGAAAAGTATAGTTCTATAAAGATACAGATATGTATGGTCTAGTCTGCAAGTTAGCTGAGTAGTCAAGATAACTAGTAGACTACTGGGGTAGTTGGTAACAATAAGATAAATAAATAAATAATAAATAAGTTTTACATGAAAAAGCTAATGCTAACCATTTCATGCAAGTGGATGGAAAATGCTATGTATACATGTGGCTGGTGACTCAAAAAACTGGGGAGGACAGGAGGAAAACCAACATGAAATCTTACAACAAATTGCATCATACTATATCATTGTCCCCCACCTGATGAAATCGGAGGGGTCTGGGGCAATTTTATATGCCAATAAAACAATGTGCTTTCAAAAACAAAAACCCCTGAGTGGTGAAAAGGCTGCTTCTTTAAAGACATTTATACATATTGTTTCTAAACAAAAAAGTGCTCATTTTAGATAATACCAGATGATTGTGTGTTCAAGGTACTCCACCAGTTTTATACATAAAGATCTGTTTACTTGTCATGGAAGGTGCTACTATGGAAACAGCTGATTCATGTCTCATGTGACTCTGGAGGAGAAGTCTTAAAAAAGAACTAATGATGTCATGGGGTTAGCTCAGCTTGTGTTTGATACTACACATTTATAACACAAAGCCTGCATTACAAACCAGAGATGTGGAGTTTAAAAGATGTTGGTGTTTATCAGGTAGGGATGGTCTAACAAAGACAATGTCGAGTTGCAATATGGGAAATGTAGGATCTAGTGTTTTTAGAGCTTGAGCCATACTAGACACAAAAAGTGAGGATATCTAAGTCTCTGTGGCTTAAATTTTTACCACTCTTTACAACCTATCTCTTGCAATTCCCTGAACTTTATGGAAACACAGTACTACATTGCTAGAGAACCCCTTTAAGTTGTTGCAGGTGAGAGGTACAGTATGTGCAAGGCAGTGCATGTGTGGTTCAAACAACTGTATCAGTTCTGTCTGTGTGTGTTGCTTGAGGATTGTTCTTTCCTGCTGCACATTTCTTGGCAGCCTCCATATAAATGATCCGTATGGCCTGTGGAGAGGAGCACAGCCTCAGCCTGTCTGTGTTGGCCTTGTGATTGCAGAGGAGTTGGCCTGACTGTAGCTGCTGAAAATTGTTGGGAATCCCACATGTCACGGCCTGGTGTAGATGCAGATGCAGACTGGGACAACCACTAAGGATGTGTTCTCCCAACCACACCTTCCCTGCAGGACTTTGTGTCACACCTGCTGGTTTTCTTTTTCAAGATTGTATGCTTTAAAAACCACTTTCAGCATGACATGTTCATAAGTCAGTTATTACAACGATGCTGTAACAGGAGATGAAACCTGTACAGATAAAGGTTCCTTGTGCTACAAGCTGCCAAACACAATACTTTGCTGCAGATGTCATTGTTTTTCCACCATGAAAATTCAAATACACAGAGGTCAATAATGGTGTACATTCTAAAAAAGTAAGTCATGTCTGTGATGTTTGGATATCAGACTGATGAATCCGAGTGATACTGTAGAAGGCACTAGCTTCTGAGCTAACCCCGCCAGCTGTCTGTCATTTACACTTACACTTGCACTTGCTACCTGGTAGCTACTTGTCTGTAATTGATGTGAGGCAATCACCAGGATCTGGAACAACTTTAAATTTTTTCAAACTTCAAAACGTTTCCTTGACAGAACCATCTTTGGCTAAGTGTAGACAGTGCAGGAACCTACATGCAGTGAGCAAATTAAACAGACTACAGTGAAGAATTTATTTTTGATTTTATTAATTAATAAATACTAACGTAATTATATTTTTTAAAATATAATTTGAGGATTTTATGTCTTTATTTGATAGCTGACTGCAGAGAGATATCAGAAAATGAGGCTCAGATTTATTAATAGATTAGATAGAATAGATTTGATTGATGCCAGATGCAACGCCTGGCTGAGTAGTGATGTGTGCAGAAATGCTGTGGGCCAGACTTGCGTCTCTATATGAATGGCAAAGACACAGGTTTGACCAGTGTCCAATAGTCTGATATGAATGGGTCCAATGTGCCTCAGTAGACCCACGTCATACAGGCATCTGCTGTTTGAAAGTGGTCTCCCCATGTTTCTTGTCTCTCTGCACTGACTGAAAATATATTATTAAAAAAAAAAAGATTGATCATTCAAGTCCAGTCGTGACCCCCTTTACTCAGAGTGCTCTCATATGAACAGCTTTGGACTGGAACGTTTTCAGAATATTGTGAATATTGTGAAATGTTTTGGGTAATTGCTCTCGCTATCAGTGGTGTGTTCTTGGCTTGGTTGGCTCGTGATAGATGGTTGCTGCTAGCGCCTCATTTTCTTTGTAATAAACTTGTTTTTTCAAGTGTTTCTGTCATTAGTCCAGTGTGTTTTTCAGATACGGCAGTACATGTTTGTTGATGTAAAAGCGGATATTGCTATAAGGATTTTTTTTCCCCTTGAGTTCTTTTATCATTTTTCATCTTATGCTGCAGAAAGATCACATTTTTCCAAATATCATGCAAGAAAAACATGTGGTGCCGCTCCTTCTCATTGTTGTGTGTGTGTGTGTGTGTGTGTGTGTGTGTGTACATGTGTGTGTGTGCATGTGTGTGCTCTGATGTGTGCAGCTGAGTAGCAAAAACACTCCTCTGTGGCTTTCCAGTGAACTTTCAGATGTGTATTCTTCCTTCATGACTCCATGGTTTCCTTTCCTTGTGCTTTCAGCCAGAACGCCTCCCACGGGCTGCTGCTGTCGCTGTGGAAAGAAGCTTGCATAACATTACTAACTGGGTCAGTTCCTCTATCCAGCTGAGCCAAGGGTTGTACAGAGCTTTTCCATCAAACAGCGCCCCACTGACTAACCCATGTTCCTGAATGTACCCTTACACTGATGTCACTGTCTGCTTTCTACAGCTGTCTCATCTCTCAGTTCCCATCGTGTCTTAAACAATTCACAGAACATGATCTCAGGATGAAAAGGCCTAAGTCATATATTGGCCATCTGTTAGTGGTTGCTGAGTATGTCTATGTGTGTTACCAGGTGGTGTTCGAGGTAGCATTTAACAGTGCCAGAGGTGGATACGTGGCCATAGATGACATCTCCTTTTCTCCTGAGTTCTGCCACACAGACACAGGTGAGAGGAGACCTTTGGATTTTAGGGGGATAAAAATGGATCAGAATCACTATTTGATGTTCTGTACCTCACTCCTGGTTCACTTTGTCTGGCTGTTATATATGCTGTACTGTAAGTCTGAAGTCCCACTTGTGGCCACTAGAGAGTGCAATGTTAATTACAACTCAGAGTGCATTATATACCAACGATTTTTATGGAGTTAGGATTAAGAAGGTTAGGTGTACAGATTCTCAACAACTCCCCCCACCAAGCCTTCTGGTCTGAGGCCATGTCTCTTCAAGACAAAATGTAAGAAAAGAATAGGAGGCAGAGGAGAGAAGCACAGAAACAAAAGGAGAAAAAAAAGGAGCCAAAAAACAGAAAGAAGAGGAAAAAGGATGCATGGAGAGGAAAGCAAGAGGAAGCACAGAAAGAGGAGGGAAGGACAAGGCCAGTGAGAAAAGAATAAAAGATGAAGGGAAAGAAAGGAGGGGAAGAGAAGGGAGACAAAGAGGGAGAGAGAGTGATACAATGGGGACAATGATAAGGACAACAGGATTAGGTTCAAGTTTATCTGTTGGGATTTGGGTTAGTGGTTTAAACGACAGTGGGACTAAAAATGTAAATGTTGTCCTAGAGTCCTAGTCCTTTGTGCTAAAGAAAATGTCATGGGGTTATTAAAATTCAGCATGTTATGTTATAAAGATCAAACAAGTTAGGGCTACCATGCCTGAGTATGACTGCCCCCCCTCTTCATTCCCCCACCACTCAGCTTTCACATTAGTAATGTTGTTCTGTACCTGAGTACACTTGCATATCTACACACTCTGGTACAGTAGGTATGCAACTAGTTGGTTTGCGATCTGCCAATAAACACAAAGAAGAATATGAAGAAGAAGACTACACTTGCGTCATCAACTGCGCGACATTTGTTTATGTCGTCGCTCCAGTGTAGAAAAGCACACAAATCGCAAGATCCCAAGCCCATCCAATGGAGTCGACCTTCGCACCATGCCTATCATATTTTTGTGTGTAATGTCCAGTTATGATTGTATGTTGTCATCTGCTCAAATTTCAAGCAAGCATTGAATTTCTTCAGAGATCCTTTCGCAGCCATGTTTGAAGACGACAGTCAAATAGTTATGACGTCACATTCTAAATAGCAGTCCATTTCTGTGTTTTGGTACAATAGTTTTCACGCCTGATGCGAACTGCACCCGAGTACACTCGAGACCACCTTTTTAAGTGTGAGCTTCCCTCACACATTGAACACTCATTCAACTGCAAAATACTTCAGTCGTAAAGTCCCTCAGTGATGCAGCTCAATTCATTTTTGAATGTAGTCGTCATCAAACATTCACATGATGGACATTTATTTTTTAATGGCAAAAAGCAGTTTCTTCAACAGGTAAATAAAGCCAGCAATGTTAATTATCTGGATAGTTTGGTGACTGAGAGAGCTCAGTGCACTGCAAACAGACAAAACTGCAAGTAACAGAACTAAGTGACAGTAAAACTTCTGAACAAGCTAGTTATGCTTAAAAAGGCTAACACTAGGCATATAGCCAATATTTTCAGTAATATTGGGAGTATTATGGAAACCAAATCATAAAACTAAAATAAACATTGTTAGCTTATTTTCCAACATAACTGATGAGCAGTTGACATACTGTATTCATCAGTTTTTAGTGTCCTCTGTATGACTTGCAGAGTTTTGGATTTATTTATCTTCTTCATCTAAACAGCCAAATCCTGAGTGAAGATTTGAAGAAGAATTTGTCTCAAAGATTCAATAAAATTGCTGCACACAGTATCGTCTTCATATTAACATGAAAATGAATCTTCATGTATATATTTATGCTTTGTCTTTTTTAGTGGTAAATATGTGAAAGATTATACATTAATACATCATCATAACCTATATCACTGACCTCTGTTAACAAGGCAAGTTCACATTGGAGGTGCTGTGTTTTTTTGTTCCAGAGCCGACCGTTGACCCCTCCATAGCCAACTGTGATTTTGAGAATGGGCTGTGTCTGTACTATCAGGAGAGAGCAGAGAGTAAGGTGTGGAGCAGAGTTTCGGTCAAGCCTAATGCCTACAGGATAGGAGACCATACTACAGGAACAGGTGAATCAGCCTGAACCACAGGTTCCAGTGCATCATACTGCACAGTGGCAATACTAACATTCTAACTAAGTACTAAGTACATTTACTCAAGTACTGTACTTAAGTACAATTTTGAGTTACTTGTAATTTACTTGAGTATTTCCATTTGATGCCACTTTATACTTCCACTCCACTACATTTCAGAGGGAAATATTGTACTTTCTACTTTTCAGAGGAAGATTTGACACAATGGATAATATAACAAGCTTTTAAAATACAACACATTGTTAAAGATGAAACCAGTGGTTTCCAACCTTTTTGGCTTTTGACGTCTTACAAAAAAGTGTGTAGTCAGGGTCACATTTCACATGTCTATGAGTTGTTAACAGCTCCACCAAATAGTGATTTTTCCCTCTAAACTTCTCACATGCTTTCATTTCAATAAATGTTCAAATGATCCAATATTTCAGCAAAAATCAAAGATTAGAGAAAAAGTCCAAAAACTGAAAACAGATTTGTGCATCAGAACTTTGTTTTTTCTTCTTTCCTCTCCCATTAATCATCTCACGACCCCTCAGATTTATCTGCTGACCCTTTGGTCACCTTGGACCCTTTAGCTAACTGTAGTACTATAAAGTAGTGTAAACTAGCTCCACCTCCAGCAGCTACAACAGTAACATGCTGCTCTAACACTGATGCTTCACTATTAATAATCTAATAATGTCATATATAATAATATATCAGTCAGAGGGACCAAACCACTACTTTTACTGCAATACTTTAACTACATCAAGCTCATAATACTCATGTACTTTTACTGTAGTAGGATTTTTCATGCAGGACTTTTACTTGTATTGAGTATTTTGTACATTACTGTATTGGTATTTTTACTTAACTAAATGATCTGAGTACTTCCACCACTGCTCACTGCCTCATGATGTACAGAGCATTACTGTGCATGTACATCTATAGTTAAACATACTGTACTGAACAAACAATACCCCTCCTGTTTTGATTGATTTTTTTTGTCCTGTCTTTTTAAGGCTGTTTCCTCCTGGCAGACACTCGTTTCACTTCCAGGCCTGGATATGTGGGTCGGCTTCATGGACCCTTTTTACCAGGGAACCACAAATACTGTCTGAGGTTCTATTACATGCTCTATGGATTTAGGAAAGTAGATAATGCTCTGGCTCTGTACATTTATGATGAGAACAACGTGGCGCAGGAGAAGGTGTGGAGCCTGGCTTACTCTTCCAGGGCTGTTTGGAAAGAAGTGGAGATCACCTACATGAAGCCCATGGTTTCCAAGGTAGGAAGCATTAGACGAGTGGTGTATGTGGAGGTTGAATGGAAAGACATGGTGACAGAGTTAGTCAACTTACCATATACAGTGATCAATTTACTATTGATGCTCAAGTAAAAGAATGGATGGATGAATGGATGGATGATGAATGAACTAGGATGATAACTGGATGAACAGCAGTATTCAGTCTTTTTCTCTGTTTCCTAGATTGTGTTTGTCAGCATATGTAAGAACTTCTGGGAGTGTGGCCTGGTAGCCCTTGATGACATCACTGTCAGCCTGGGGGACTGTCAAATCACAGCAGGTAGAAGACTCACTAAGACATACACTGACTGCATGTCATGCTGCATTTTTCTACACAACAGCAGGGCACAGTAAAGTTACTTTGCTGGGGATCTGCAACTCTTCATCTAGCAGCTCACTATTGCTGCTCCTGACTGTTCCATTATTATATGTTCCATATGCAAAAAATAAGCTGCTGGTGAAAATGCTGTGACAAATGTGGCTGCTTCAGAATAAAAGCCACTGGCTGAGAGCATTAGCAGTAACCTAATGAGAGAACAGTAAATGAAGCTGGTATCAATGAGGTCAAATTACAAACAGTAACACTGCATTATTCCCTGAATTGAGAAGCTGGAATCAGAGAATTTGGGCACTTTTTTCTTAAAAGATGATTCAGAACGATTAATCAATTACCAAAATAGTTGACAATTAACTCAGCAGTTGGCAACTAATTGATTAATCAACTAATCATAGCACCTATACAACTATCACATATTTGTGTAATGTTGAGGTGTCCACATACTTTTGTTAATATACAACACATTCTGATAGAACATGAAAGAACATTTAGTTGCATTAATCAGACACAAAGATATGGATTCACTGTATGTGGCGTGCATTGAGGTGAGAGTGCATCCACCAGAATGACATTTTCATCCCAGTTTGACTCAATTTCATCAGTGTGCAGAGACACAGGCACATGGAGAACATGCAGACTTGAGCTCATAAGATACTCTATATCAAGCACCACATGTTAAAAGTTACAGTGTGTGTATTCAGGAACTAAAGAAATAACAAAGCGATGAAAGACATCACTTAAAGCAAGACTGTAAACAGATGTTTTGTTTCAGTGGACATGTTCCCATCCACTTATGACAGTTTGCGAAAGTGCTTACATTCTTAACTTTATATGGAGCAAGTCAAAAACTCATGGCAAAACAGCTGCCAGCAAAGCTTCTGAAAAAAGTAGCATTGGATTAGAAAAACACAGCAATGTTCATACCGGTATTTGCTATTAAAGACTGAGGTCAAGTCACAAATAATAATAATAATAAGTTTATTTAATATTCAGTCATATTAATACTCACATTCCTCGAGACACTTATATAGGGCCAAGATTTGGTGCTATATAAATAAAATTGATTGATTGATTGATTGATTATATAGCACCTTTCAAAAGCAGACGTCACAAAGTGCATCACAATAAAAACAAACAAAAAGCAAATAAAAAAGCATATAAGAGACAGAGCAACAAACATGAAATGCAGACATCCAGATAAAATCACATGGCAAAAATGGAAATGTTTCTTAGCTGGTAAAAACAGGAGTGAACCAAACAATTTACATGCTGGTTAAGACTCAAAGCCTGACCCATAGAAACGCCCAGATTACGGAGGGTAGGTTTAACAGAAGAAGATTAAGAGCCAAGACTTTCCATCAGCTTCAGGAAAACGTCATCAGGGAGGAAATGATGTTTGGCCTGTTACATGTTGAGTAAGACTAAAAGGCTCTGTGATATTAATAAAACTAGAAGCAAATTTATCAGAAGCATCGTCAATGTGAATGTTAAAATCACCAAGAAGCACAAACCTAGATAGCTTGAGAACAGCAAAGCAACCCCAAAACATCACTGAGTCTCCTCCCTGTTTCAGGGTGGTCTTTTCTTTGAAGGCTTCATTTGTTCTTCTGTAACTATAGGGCTGGTGTGATTTACCAAAAAGCTCTAATTTTGTCTAATGCAAATCAGTCCTAAGCACATTCTCCCAGAAGGACTGTCGCTTGTCAACATGCATTTTGGCAAAGTCCAGTCAGGCTTTTTTGTCTCTCCCTCTTAGAAATGGAGTCTTCTTGGGTCTTCTACCATGCAGCCCATTTTCATTCAGACAGTGACAGATGGTGTGAATTGAATCTATTGTACCTCAAACTTGAGGATCAGCTTGGATCTGTATTGAAGTTTTCCTTGGTTCTTTCTCGACCATTTGAGCAATCCCTCTGTTCAATCTCGAGCCAATTTTCCTTTTGCAACCACATCCAGAGATGTTAGCTACAGTTCCATAGACTTTAAACTTCTTAATAATATTGGCAACAGTGGTCACAGGAACATCTTTGCTCTTTGGAGCTCTTTGGAGATGGTCTTGTAACCTTTACATTGACCATGCTTGGCTACCTTTTTCTAATGTCTTCAGACCACTCTCTAATTGTCCCTCTGTTTTCTATGTTCAATGCGATGCACGCAGTAGCACAAAACAGCAGAGTGAGTAATTTTCTCCTTTTAAACTGGCTGCATGAGTGATTATAAGATTGAAAATCTTGGAATGATCATCAGTGTGGGAGTGGGAGGACTACCATACAGATGGGGGGAGCTAGAGGGGGAAACTGAGTGAATACTGTAGGAGCCCAGGAAAGTACAGTCAGATAGGCTGACTGCAAGTCAGGAGGTAAAAGCCTTACACAATTGCAAAGTCAGTTCAGTGTTGGTTGATAAATGACGTGAGCCTTCCTGGCAAGGATGGAGCTGTCTAGTTTAAAAAGCTGAAGCCCATTCAAAAAGGCGGCAAAATTATCAACAAACATTTGTCTGGATTTCTCTCGTAGTAAACCTTTAGCCAGATATGCAGTCAGTGGGAGGCCAAAAATATTTACTTGCTTTCTGGTATCCAGGAGACAGACCACAAGGCGCACAAACTCCTTTTTGAGAAGCTCCAAATTTGGATTTTTGATGTTGTTGGTACCAGCATTAACAACAACTGCAGAGGCAGATATATGTTGTTCAATCAGCTGCAGAGTGGTGGGTGTCATGTCCTTTACGCAGGCACCTGGATAGCAGAAAGTCTGGCCACTGCACACAGCCACGAGCCAGACCATAGAGGTGCCAACAACAAGCACTGAAGGTTGGCGCCGCACCTGGATGTGGCATGCCTGACCACCTGGGGGCATGGTGGTGGTGCCCAATGCTGAGACCTGTGGAATACACACAGATATACACTTCACTGCATTTGCTTCTTGTCTTATTCTTATTCTTGGGCATGGAAGTTTAGTCTTGACCTGGGAAACAGCATATGGATGTTAATCAATAGGTGAATATAGATGTTTAATATAGTGTAATTGTGACAAAATAATAACTCAAAAGGTTCACTTACTACATGACCTAAGTATGAAACCTTAGTGTGACCTTTCACACTTTCACACTAGAGTCACTGGAGCACCCTTTAAAGGATAGTTTTGCACCTCCATAAAGCTGAGGGACTCACAACTGACAGATTTCCAAATATATTTCAAAAGCTAAGCAGCAGTGGCCAAGACATCCTGACTGAAACCAGATATCCAGAAAAAATGCCTGGTCCTACATTTCCCATAATGCAGCTTGTGTCTTTTCTTTTAGCAAGATGAAGCTCAAGTCAAGACAACCCTGATGACGTCAGATTCTCACAATATCACTATGTTATCATTCCTTCTCTGAACATAGTGATCTCATAGAAATCCCACCACTGACCTGACCTGCTGGGCTCTCCTTCACTCACAGAATGCTCCTGAAGTTTAAATGAAAAATGTTGTAAACACTGCGCATTCTCTCTGTAAATCTGCCACCGACTATTACTGACTATGTGTGTGTGCTCCACAGGTTCCCTCCCAGGCCAGTGTAACTTTGAAAGTGGAGTCTGTGGATACATCCAGGATAAGAAAGAAGACAACGCCGACTGGCTGCGAGTCCGAGGATACACGCCCACCTCCTACACAGGACCCAGAGGAGACCACACCACTGGGGTGGGTGAGTCATTTCCCCATTCACTGCTTCAGTCATAGACAGAACATTGAAACCTGTATAAGGTGATATATGAAGGGATGACACATCACCCCACTGTTAAAGATTTTAATATCAACAGCCAGACTTTGACAACCACTCAGTCACAACTGTGCTTAAGGTGTCTGACTACAGGAGTTGTTGACTGTGTATTTAATACTTTCCATTTTCTCTGTTCTCATTAGTACAGTATTCTGTGCGTATTGTATTTTTACAGCTGCAAAGTCTCCACTGGGATCAATAAAGTTTAATACTGTAAAGTGTTATTCATGGATTTGTCCGTTGTGTACCTCCTTCAGGTTATTTCATGTACATCGAGGCGTCACTCATGCGTCCAGGTCAAAAAGCTCAGCTGTTGACTTCTGACCTGCGGGGCTCCTCCACTCCTCAGTGTTTAATCTTCTACTACCACATGTATGGATCTGGCACCGGCATACTGAGCGTGCTCCTGCGCCACGGCAGCAGAGAGCATGACGTACTGCTGTGGAGACGGCGTGGTGAGCAGAGCGTCAGCTGGATAAGAGCAATGGTGGACTACCACTGTAATGTCCGACACCAGGTACAAAAAAGATTAAAACAGTGTGAGCTCAGCAGCCACACAGTTCTCCGTTCTCTATTTCACTGTTTACTATTTCGTCTTCAGATTAGGCTAACCCATTGTTGCTAACTTTGGAGCTAACCCCCTTCACTTTTCCAGCACTTGGGGAAATAACAGACATGACTTTTCACGGTCTTAAGAAGCAACGGCATTTATTACCTGTTACACTGTAGTCTGTACTGTACATTTACTGCCAGACTGACAACTTACTGCTAACCTTTTCCTCTGCTCCGCTTGCATTCACCGTCACTTTTCTGGTGCTTGCCCACCCACCCGTTCCCACCCACTATGTACACATTTTACGCAATGCCATATTCCTTAACTGAGCTATGCTACCAATAGTTTCCCAGGCAACGACACAGAGGTTGACTCACGTATTGGAACAGCGCTGCACAGAGGCTCCCAAACGCTGTTGATTTCCGAATGAATGGATATTTGGTAGGGATGCACGAATTGGATTTTTATTTCCGATATGCCAATGTTTCCAACTCACTGTGGCCAATTGCCGATGCCGATACCGATATATGCACATATTTTTTTCCAGCTGGCTGAGGAGACTATTATGCATGCAAGCATAGATTGTACTAAGTATGATCAAGAAAGACAATATATGAAGGAAGAACTTAGGAAGACTGGAGTTCAGGAGCTCAGCATTAAAACTTTAATGAACCTGCCAAGTGGGTGGAGCAGTAGAGTTTTCTTTGTGTTTATTAGACAGACAGGATTAATGTGTAGGATTTAATCTCTGGTCCACCTTGCCAACCGCCATTATAAACCAAAAAGAAGAAGAAGAAGTTTTTTTTCCAAACAGGTACATCCTGTCAGCCGAAGTGTTTCCTATCTGTCCCTCCAACCGCAGGAAATAATGGATTAATACTGGGAAGCTATTGATGCAGCACTTTTCTCCTTACGAAAGTAACACAGCGATTATTTGATTAATGAAAATTTGGTTGGACAAGAGCATATCGACCAACTAATTGACCAGTCGACCAGCAGACTACAGCCAGTGTCTGGGGTCTGGAGGGGCTGTCCTGGTCAAAAATAAGTCTCTTGAAAAATGTGAAACTTTTCTGAACATACAATATACATCTCAACCTGACCTCCCTATCATGACTCATTGTCACATTTACCTTTGTAATGATAAACGAAACAATATTTTTCTCTATCTGAATTAGTTTAGACACTCTTGCTTGGTAATTTAGTACTCAAAAGCAGTATACAGCAATTTAATAAATAGTTTATAACACACTGTAATGTAGTAATAAGCAGATAGAAGTGTTAATTAATGTATTTGTCAAGAACTATAACTCCTCCTGTGGGAACCCATAAGTGTTTGCTGCTGTATAAACAGATAATGAATGACAATTGTTACGAGAATGACTGGCAGTTCGGCTCCTGGCGTGTCTAGGTCAACTTAATTTCTCTAAAATAAAGTGTCCGTTTGGGGAAGAGTTAAGTTACAGAGTACAGCGAAGGAAGAGAAGCCTGGCTGACAGAGGGTTGTGTGGGGCTTACCTCCAGTCAGCAACAGTGGCTAGCTCAAACCAAGAGCTTCCCATGAGCAGCCAGGTCAGACGGCGTCAGTAGTGTTGGTGGTTGTTCTAAAATGGAAACAAAGCTGGAGGTAGTCAGCTTCCAGTTCTCAAGGCCAGAGATAAAGGTTGCTCAGGTGTCAGGGCTCTCAATCTCACAGTGGTTCAGCACAAAAAGCACTTCCTGGATGCTGCTACCAAGAAAATGTATCACACCTGGGCCACTGGGTTAATTGATAAGGCCCGCCCACTACCAACAGGCCAAAAATAAGGAGGAAATGATAATGTGACTAATAAAGTGCATACTGCTCAACCACCACAATATAGTAAAACACAGTTGTAATAATATAAAATGTTTTAATAGGAGAAGTTATAATTGTTGACAAATGCTGTACATTAATAAAATGAAAAATATCCTTATATCTGCTTAGAACTACAGTACAGTGTGTTATAAACATTTATTAACTGTTTATATACTGCTTATAAATGCTAAATAGGGGGGCTTTTTTTCTTGCAGATTATATTTGAAGCCATCCGAGGCCCATCACTACGAAGTGACATGGCTATCGATGACATCAGTTTTAGAAGGGGACCATGTGAAGGTCAGTGTAAATCTTTTTGTATCTGTTCAAGTCTAAACAGATGTGTCATGTCACCTCTACATCAAATTAATGGAGACACATTATTGCACAAGAGCAAAATTCTAATTCTGTTTCTTTTAATTATTGAATTTGTCTTGATGCACATATTTGTACAATGTCAGTGTGTAAGTTTAAGCAGTTCTTCATTCACGTCAGTGTTTTTTTTGTCCTCCTCCTCAGATCCTGGTGACACTATTTCATACTCAGGCTTCTCGGAGTACTTCAATGAGATTGAGAACTGATACTGACAGGAAGCCTTTCTGTATAAATGCTTTTTCGGTTCTCAGAACTTGGCTGGGTGACTTTCAGAGGTGCGAATCTGACAATTTACAAAGTCGTAGAGTGATGCTTATGTTGCTGCCAGGACCTCCACCACACTGCACTGCTGTCTCTCATCTCTTTCTAATTCTCAGTGTTTCTCTCATTACCATTGTCATTATTTCTAACAAATCTTTATTTTTCCTTATGACATAATTTAACAGTCACGCCTCATTTGCATGACACTCAATTACACAATCACAATCAAGTGTTAAGACTTTGTCACTTGTTTTCTTTGCAATTGGTGATTTGAAAAAAACAGAGATATCAGTTAAAAAGCACCATTGCTGCGTTCATTCATTCACAGCCCAGGTTCAGGAGACAAATTCACAAATACACATAACTGTAAATGGAAACTCGCATTGTGGAGTATGATGACATCATCCTAGGACAAACACTTATATTATTTTTCCCCCGAAGCTCTCATATAATCTTGTGACAGTGGAACAATGGACACACTAAACAAGGGGAACACAGGGTAGTATATAACAATATGAAGTTTGTTTTCAGGCTTACATGCTTGTTGTCTATAATTCTGTATTCTTAGATGGTATATGTCTCGCTTCAGCTGACACATAAATCAAATGTCGGCCCATTTGCATTTTACTAGGAACTAGAGAAAACCTGAATATTTCTTTGGTCCTTTCATTGGTGGTTACTTACTAAATTAAAATGACTAGTAATATCAGAGACAAAAAGAGTCTCAAACACTGAACACTGAAAGTTGCTAGGCAGAGACAGAGTGATCTGATTGGTGTGCTGTTTTGCCAATATCAGACATTTTTGATACCCATGGAACTTTCTCAATGCACTTGTGGGAATAGGAATAGCTGATGCCAACCTTGGGGTGACCTCATCACAGCAGGTTGGTGACAGGACCATGCGCAGTGTGCATCCCTGTAAGATTGCAAGCTGGACTACTGAGTGGCATTCAGATAATACTGCCTATCAAGCCAGTGGAGTCGGCCAATAAAGAGTATCTGCTATTTGCTCAGGTAAGAGGATTTAAAGGCAGCTTAAAGGTATGTTAGGTCAGTGCAAGAGAATGGCGTCACAGTCTGATACGCACTGCAGGGTGTAATGGCGGGTCAAAAAATAATTTAACATGAATACTGGGCTTCCATAGGAATGCTGACCCAATGTTTGGCACTTTTCACTGTGCATTGATAACTGACAGTTTGACATGAGCCCTTTTGAGACACAACTTAAAAATAAAGAATACTAAAAGTTAGTATTGCTGTTCTGTAAATTCAGGCAAATTTTAAAAAGAATTGTCCAAATCTGTGCAGTCTGTGTTAGTGTCTAGTGTTGGTCAAAGTCCCACATTTGCCATAATTCAGCTCAATCGCATCGTTTTTTACCATCTTTCCTCCAGACACTCGCAGCGTGGTACACCCATGTCTTTCAAACTCTATAATAATAATTAAAAATATGTAAACTTTCTACATGAGGAAAAGGGTAAACTGTTGTAAGAAAGGCCTGTTTGCCAGGTGTCCCATACCACAGAAAAAACAAGGAACGCCTGGAAGTGTTTTAATATAAAACTGATGTGTTGAGTTTGCCTTTACAGCAAACAAAAGCAAAAGCAAATGAACACAGCAAAGGAGAGAAAACCAGAAAACAGGGAGGATACTTGATTAAACAGATTAAATATACAGTGGAAACTAGAAAGCAAACATGGTTTGTCATAGTCTGTCTCAAATAATGTTTTCTCTGCGTTCCAGGTGAATTAAGGCTCTGCCAACTGTACTATTACACAAAACTACACTTGGCGCTACAAGAGAATTGTTAAATCTGCAGTGGTGTATAAAGTGAGAAAAAGCATGTTTACTGGAGCTTAGAGGTAATGAGAATTCCCACTTTGGTTTATTTCTATGAGAATGCAATATTCTATAGTGTCCAGAAATCATGTGAAAAGACCCAAACCAACAATGTTAGTCCATCTTTCAATACTGTTCGACTTCACCACCCTGTCCATGTCCATTGGGGCCTTCTGAAGATGTAAATCTTTAAAAACAGCTCAAAAATATATAGTTTCATTTTTTAAAAGGCTCAGTAATTTCCTATAACAATATAGTGTAAAACATTAGTCAAAAAGGAGAAATAGTGCATTTGTTGGCAATTATTTTCCGTGTCCGAGTAATCCACATTTGTTCTACTGAGTATTTCTGGCAGCAGGATGGTGTGTGGAGGATTGAGTGAAAATAAACTACAGTGTATGTGTTCATGGTAACGAAGGAACATGTCACCCAGTGCAGCAGTGTGGCTCATTGATGTGTTTTTGGACAACAATGGAGCTCTATGGCACAGAGGAATAATATATATCAGACTTTGATACACACACAGTACTTGGTAGTAGATCAATTAATTGTTGATTTGACTTAAGTTCTTTTAAGTCAGATATAATTTCAGTTCTGACTTAATTATGGATCATCCTAACTGGGCTTTAGGACCTCTGGAAAACCATAGAAAAGAAAACCAGGAGTGAACCACATTTGCACGCACCTCAGTGCGTAGTAGCACTGGACCATTACTGATTCCATGTTGTTCCACTGAGAGGAATCAAAGCATATAATCCATTCAAAAACACCACATACGCATTAACAGTAGGCAAGACACTCTGCTTTTGTAGACGAAGATTGGGCCGTACCATTCTGTGATCTTTCCATTGCTTGAAGAGCTCAGTAATCCAGCTTCTGAAACAAAAGGACTGGCCATTCATTTTGAGAAATTAAAGTTGCCATTATATAATGTTTTTATAATAATTTTACTTATTCCAGTGTTGCACTGTTCTGTATATATGTATTTTTTGCAATATCAGCTGTTAGAATTTGAAAATGGTCCTGCTTAAGAGGCACATGAAAAAAAAAAGCTTTGCTACATGGACAAGTTTCAAGTTCGAATGCCAATACCATATAATTTTGTGGATATTTCTCCCTACGTGCATTATCTCAACTCTGAATATAACCAAGGCAATGCAGGCATTTTCTTCATAGAATTCACACAGTCATTTTTCTATGTCAGTTCCACTATGACAAAGGATTTGAGTCCAGCTTCAATCTTATATCACAATCAAGGCAATAGCCATTTCATTTATTATATCAGTATGTTTTTCAAAGCATGGATTTATTGAGGTGCTGGATACCTTCCCAAGGGGTTTGATCTGTGCTTACTCATTATTATCATACAGATCCTGCAGATTTTTCAGCCATACATGCTCCAAGCTTCCCATCATCCTAAAGGTCCTCTGTTGTGCATTTAGAGATGTCCCTCTGCACACCACAGATGTACTGAGTTGTTATTAAAATTCTTTGCTCCTGTTTAGCCTTACAACCAGACTGAACCAATATTTCATCACCAATATTTGGAAATTGGAAATGTGTGCAATAATTCAGATGTCTGGAGCCAGGCTTCTTCCATAGTTCCTCTACTAACCTCTAGACACTAAACTGAAGTACATTCTCATTTCCTATGGAGCACACTGTCATGTAATACATTATGACATTGTTACTGCAGTCAGACAAGATCATATTTTGAAGTGTTTTATATCCTGTCATCTTCCTTTTTGTCATTATTTTTGTATCAGACCTGTGGATTACATGAAGGCAATACATATAAATATATATATATATATATACACACACACACACACACTATGTGGAGAAGAAGCAAGGAGACAAGATAAACAGAAAAAAATCCTATAGATTATTGCAGCAATTGTATTCTGTTTAATATTCAATAAAGTTGCGGGAATTCTTTCTATTTTTCTATTTTTTCTATTCTGTAATACATGTCTGTGACTTTTAGACCACAAATCACAACTTAAGGAATAAATATCACTATCAGAATTGTAATTTGTAGAGAATTAATGAATACAATGTACTTTTAAGTGGACCTTGTTGGTATGTGTGTAGCTCACAATGTGCTATGTCAGCATTTTTAAGTGATATGGGGTTTTATGCATGTTTTAATTACTTTTTTTGTTGCATGTTTTAGATTATTTATTGGGTGTGTTTTATTGCATTGGCTGTGTTTCTTTCAATCTGTTTTTATTTTATTGAATTGGTGTGTTTTTATGGTTTTGTGTGTTGTTGCATGTGGTAGTGTTTTTTCCTATTACCCCTGAAGGGCACAGGCACTGACAAACCCCAGGCAGTAATCAGCAAACAGGCAACAGGTGCAGCTGAAAGAATGAAAATGGCAGAGACACAGACGCAAGGAGGAAGGCAAGACAGAGGAAGGGACAATTGAGGAAGGCACGACAGGGAACCACAGAGAGCCAGACAGAACTGCGTGTTGTCCTCAGCTGAACCCACAGACCAGAAGACAAATCACCACAGGAGCCTGAAGTGCAGCAGCCTGTGTCCATTCAGCATGAATACTCCAGCCTGTGTCGTTACCTCCCAGGAAAACCGTGACTATTTATCATCGTTGTTTAGCAGTGGACACTGGGCGGGCCCACTGCGGGGCTGGGCAAGGGGTGGCAAATCTGAGCTGGAGTATCTGTAGAATACTGGCAGTTGATGTCTGTTTCCCAAGAACGAGCAGAGCACTAGGGAGAGAGTGAGGCAAGATCTGTCTGCGTGGAAAGGGGGACAGACTGCAGAGGATATTGCAGGTGCTGTCATTCCCCTGCAAACATGGTTTGGACGGCAATGTCGTTTCAAAAATGGTTCCGGCTGGATGCCAGAAACAGCAATATTCACATGAAAAGTTAATCATGAAACTCAAGTTGCTTTTTAGCTGACATGTGGACATACATGTATTTGGAATACGGATATGCACTGGTTGAATTTTGGTTTAATAACAGATGTGAGCGGTCACAGGGTGTTGTCCTTTCCACGTTCAATAAA
Source organism: Thunnus albacares (assembly GCF_914725855.1). NCBI lineage: Eukaryota > Metazoa > Chordata > Actinopteri > Scombriformes > Scombridae > Thunnus > Thunnus albacares. The sequence goes on from NC_058107.1 coordinate 4,074,377, forward strand.
GGTCCACCTGGACCTCACTTCAAAAACATTTAAAATGCTTATGAAAATTTCGCTGTGCAACACATCTATGTGTTGTGTTCACCCTTTGGCACACTGATAATTTACATTAATAAAAGACATTAACACTAGAGTTACTGTTTACTGTGCAGTCTTTATTCAGCCATCTTGAATCTCACACACCTGCCCAGCTCTCATGGAACGTCACTGCATTACTATACAATGATGTCCTTTAATGCACATACTGTTTTAGCGGAGAGGCTGGGCAGAATGGTGGTTGGTACGTATGTCCTGCTTTGAGCTCTGAAAGAGTTTTGAGTACCAATTGCTGTAACTAAAGAAAAAAGCCACAAAATGTCAATCTAAAGGACTGCCGTTTGTGAGGAAAGTATGATAAAGACACTAGTGTAATACAGAGTTATCATTTCCAAAAGAGATACAAGCTTTCATGACTGCAACTAAGTTTAGCTAACCAACCTGCTACAAGCTAACTTACCTACTACATGTCGAACATGCCGAAACGAGAGATGGAAAGGAGGGGGAACCTTCTGATGGATTTTGAAGATGACACCTCACTCTGTTTATGCTCACCTTTACTGGGAACCCCCACATCAAGTCCTAACCCCCAAAAAATCTGTCCAAGCAGCCAAGAGGAGAAAGTATCTAGTGCAGATATATTGAAAGCCATCCAGGAGTTGACGAGCAGATTTACTTCACTCGAACAAAAAATAAATAAAAACTCAGACATTGTGGACACTGGCTATTAAAGAAAATGTTGAAGGGATAGATTACCAGATGAAAACAACTAATGAGAAGGTGCATGCCATGAGTTGGCGGATCTCTGAACAAGAGATGAAGATTGAACAAGCAGAGTGCTATAGTCGTTACTGGAATTTAAAACTGCTTAACCTCTCTGAAGCTGTCAACAAAACCGCAGAAGATGCAAGGAAGCAAGTCTTTGAAATCCTTGGTAAAATTGCTCCAGATGAGAAAAATAAACTCGGTTTTCTCATTGATACTGTACACCGGATCGGACGCCCCAGGAAATATAGGAGCCCACGTCCAGTGACAATACAATTCACCATGCACACCTTCAAGCAGAAAATCTGGAAGGCATCAATGATTGCCACAGTGATGAAGGAGAAGAAGCTTCAACTCTCAGAGGACATACTGGGAGAGACAGAGTTGGAAAAAACTCTGGCCACTTGTTGACAAAGCGCGCAAGGAGGGCAAGCAAACTACATGATGTGGTCCAGATGCGATCATTGACGGAAGAAGAGTTGCAGCAGAAACAATCAAAGACACTGTACAAGTATCACTTGACTCTGTAATCTTCCTAGCTTATGTTGTACTGTCTTAAAATATGGACTAATGATAATAGGTTGGTTTAAGAAGATGTACTGATGATAGTAGGTTTGTTTAAGACGATGGTCTAATGATAATAGGTTGGCTTAAGTGGAATGTATTAGACTAGTTAATAAGATGTTGAATTACTGGTTAATACTCCGTCCAGTTGCAGTTAATAAGGTTATGTTTTGGTACTAGTACTCAAAACTTGAAGAGGTTCTACTACTCTATATTACTTGAGGAAGTTACATAGTAAGCATATTCTATTTCAAGGCTTAAATTTGTTTTAGTTCTCCAGACACAGTACTCTCTTTTATCTTAAATGACTGACTCTAACTTTAACTCGTTGACAATTATTTCTCTCAATGTTTGGGGATTTCGGGATAGTACTAAAAGGAAAGCAATATTTCTCTTTATTAGGAAAACTGATGCAAACATTTTTTTTTTTTTTACAAGAAACTCATTCTTGTGATATAGACAGTAAATTTTGGAAAGGTTAATGGGGGGACCAGATATATTATTCTCATGCCACTCATCACTCTGCAGATGTCACTCTTTTATTTAAGAAATTTACAGGAGATATTTTAGAACATTTAAAATCTGAAGATGGCAGATGGATTATAACTGTTATAAAGCTAGACAACTCTATTTTCATACTGTATATGGTCAAAATCAGGCAGCCCAGGCAAAAATTATGTTTGCACAAATTTATTCAAAGATAAAGGATTTGCAAGATAGAATGTCTCAAAACTCACAATTTAAAGCCACAGTTTATCTAAGTGAGAAGTTGACAGTGACAGATGCATGGCGTTTTTTTAACCCAAGCTGTAAAGAGTTTACTTGGTGTAATGCTGGGTGTACACAACAATCTATGATAGATTTATGGTTAACTTCTAATTCTGGCCTGCAATATATATCTGAAGTTACACATTAAGTTACACACTATGCTCCACTATCAGATCACAAGATCATTTCTATACATTTAATTGGTTCCAAAGAGAAAAATAATAAACTACATGGATATTGGAAGCTGAATAATAACTTACTTAAAGACAAAACCTTTCAAGATTCAGTTAAACAAATGGCACAACATATTTTTAGAAAAAACGAAATGAGTAATACTCAGAAGTGGGAATACTTCAAATTTAAGATTAGAGAAGTAGCTATCAAGCAAAGCAAGGACATTTAAAGGGCTAGCAATACAAAGGAAAAGGAAATTATGGAAAATTTAAAGACTTTATTGAATAAAAAATCTCTTCCAGAAAATGAGAAACTGAAACTAACGCAACTCCAGAATGAAATAAATAAATTATATGTTGATCCTGCTAAAGGAGCCTTATAGATCCAGGGCAAGATGGTTAGAAAATGGTGAAAAAAACACCAGCTATTTTTTTGTGTTGGAAAAATGTAATTGTAAAAGAAATAATATTTCAGCATCAAAAATAAACAACAGCATTAGTACTAAATCCCAAAGAAATAGCAGAACATGTAGGATCATTTTATAAAGAATTATATAAATCTAAATTTGAACCAGAATACTGTGAAGAATTCTTAAATAACATTAAAGAATATATTCCCACTATTTCAGAACAACCTATTTTAAACTGTGAATTTGTGAAAGCCTTGAAACATATGAAAACTGGAAAATCTCCTGGAATTGATGGTTTATCTACTGAATTTTACTTATGCTTTTGGGATGTTATTGAAGCCCCACTTATGGAGATGTACAGAGAATGTATTGACAAGAAGGAGATGACAACAACAACGAAACGGTTTAATCAGTTTGATACCAAAACCAAACAAAGACTCTATTTTCTATAATAGAAAACTAGAGACCGATCACACTCCTAAATGTGGACTATAAATTAACTAAAGATATGTTAGCCAGACAACAACTTAACTTTCTTCCTAGACTTAAAAAGACAAGAAACGTTATGAATATGTGGCTTCAACGTGACCTGTCTATTTTCGGTAGAGTTCTCTTAACCAAGGCTGAAGGGATTTCGAGACTCGTTTATCCTGGTTTGTCAATGTTTGTCCAAGACTCAACATCTAAGGAAATCAACAACATACTTAATAATTTTGCTTGGAAAAATAGACACCACTTTCTAAAAAAAGAGATACTTTCAGGGTCCAGAAAAGAAGGTGGTTATGAATTATTAAATTTTATGGATTTAAATAATACATTTAAAATAAAATGGATTAAGGAATGCCTTAAAACCCCAAATTCTATTTGGTTTTATTCCAAACAATATTTTTAGAAAATTAGGTGGTCTTTATATTCTACTTACTTGTAATTTTAACATTACCAAATTACCTATAAAATTATTTAAATTCCATCAGCAGGCCCTCCTAGCTTGTAAATTATGTTACATACATAACTTTTCCCCACACAAAACTATCTTTTGGAATAATGGAGACATTACTGTTGGAAAAAAATCTATCTTTAAGCAAAATTGGGTTGATAAGGGTATTATTTATGTAAGTGATTTCTTTGATGCTAACGCTTTACTGCTTAGTTATGAACAGTTCCATGTTGTTAAATCCTTTCCTGTAACAAGCAGAGGATTTAATTATGTAATGAAAGCGATTCCTAATGGTCTCTTACATCTAATGAAGAGTCATCTTCATGATCAAGAAGCACTGAGAATAGAACCCCTTTTGATGATAAATGGTATTGACATTATGAATACTAAATACAACAATAAATGTATACACAGTACATTTCACAAAAGAAGAAAAATTACTTCCCAACACCCAACATTATGCACAGGACCCAATAAAATAAATAAACAGGCCTACATATGCTATGCATATGAAATATATTTTATCCAAAAAATGTGTGATATATTATTTAGTCGTGTAGTGTGAATTAATAGCCTAATTAATTACATGTGTGCAAATAGCCTGTGTCGTCCTTCCCAAACAGTCACAGAAGTGACAAGCAGAAGTGCCCACGTGTTACCAAACTGTTGTTACCATTTCACATACAGGTATCGCTCATTTCAATGCCACGGCCACAGTGAAAGGGGTGAAATCATTTATCCAGGAGTAGCTGCAGTGCGCAACAATAACCACCAGGTGGCACATGTGAGCAGTTCAGATGCAGCGTCTGTCTGTCTCTCATTATGCTCGACAAGCAGACCTGACGGAGGAACAGAGAAACCCTGTGAAGCTGTACAGTATACTAACACGTTACACAGTCTTAATTTCATAAAGGACATTTATATTATGATGTTTAAACCAATCATCCGTCAACACAGTTTAGACCTCAATATATGAAACGTGGAATTGAATTTTTAGCTTGTGAAGTATTTTATTTAGACAGCTCTGATGGAACGCAGGATTTATCAAGAGGACGGCTCCAAACAATTTCACTGTATGAACCTGGACTGTGTGTGTGACCTTTTGGATGTGTAGAAGAACACAGAACATTAACTAATATTAGATCTAGATAATTAATGAAGTCAGGCTGCTGTGTCTCGTGCCTAAATGCACACAGCGTCTCTCTCAATGGGGAGACGCACTTACTGTTTCTGCTGCTTATGTGATATTCTCCTGTTAGCTTTGAGGTGGACTTCAGATGAAGAGGGGCCGCTTGTTCCTTGTGGCTGTTGGAGAGGAACTGACGCCTGCTGGTACAAAACCTTCTGGACAACTTTTGGTATTTAATTTCCCAATTAAAGACAATTAAAGGTCCCCTTTGGATTTCTACAAAAACAGACACTTTTAAAAAAAAAAAAAAAAATTGAAGACAGTTCAGGTTGTGCTAGTCCATGGACTCAGAAATGACTCTTCACTGATTTGACTCCTTACTGATACTGATTTGTTACCAGGGTTCAATTTGTTATGCATCTATAACTATCCATTTCATTTTAATGGAAGTGTAAGTTTCCTTTATTTCGTGTCTATAAGGTATGTAAGGAAGTAGGATAAAGATACTTTGTGATTATCTTAAGTATAATAAGGATAGCTATGCACCAGTACAGCAATTCATACAAATAACTGGATGTAAGTAGTAAACTGCTATGAGACCCAAAATAAATTCTGCTGAGTTGTTACACTCATATGGTCTCAGTAATTACTTTATGGTAAGCTGAAGCAGTGGTTACAACTACAGTAGTAGAAAAAATTGTTTAAATGCATGGCATTCATTTTGATTTGGCATGTTGAGACTGGAACAGGGCTGGAAGGCGGGGGGTTGCCAGAATTTAAGGGACACCTTGGTCGGAGCTGATTGTTATGTGCCTCCTCCATATTTTTTTTTCTAACTAAGCAGGAGGTAATTTCCCATGTTAAAACTGTGCCCAGTGTAATGCTGTGATTAGTAGCCCACAAAAGAATAGGATTTCAGAACATAAAAGTAGTATAATGAAAAAAGATGAAAAATCTCTGGTGGCTAGACGCTTCCATTCAGCTGGCCATGATGTCCATTCTCTTAAATTTCAAGGTATAGAAATGATACATCCTTTTAAAAGAGGGGGTGATACAGACAGATTTCTGTTACAGAGAGAAGCATATTGGATTCACACATTACAAACTGAAAGCCCAAAGGGTTTAAACGAAAAACTGCTTTTGGGCTGTTTTTTATAGTCTTTTTTAAAAAAAAATGTATTACCCATTTTTGTGTAATCTTTTGTTGTCTGTTTTTACATTATGATTCCCTGTTAAGATTTATGTAGATGCATTTATCCTTGTTATGCATTTAGGTAATTGTATCCACGACCACTTTATTGTGCTTTCTTGTAAGTATAAAGAAGTCAGATTAGGTTCCTTTTACATGCTACTTATTCTAACTAGATCTTAGATATATTTTGTCCTCACATTTTTCTAATTTATATTTTTTCTATATATTTCTGTATTTTTCTACATTTTTCTATTTACTCTTCTAAGCATTTAAACTATTTAATGGGGTCATATAGCTCTTAATTAAAATAAATCTCTCAGAGATTTTGTAATTTACCTGTTAATTTGAGCCCTCTATTCATATTAATTAGTCTCTTGTGCAATTTTGGGATTTTTTTTTTTTTTTTAGTATAGATTAATTTTATAATCAATTTCCTCTCTAGAGGATTGATTGAATGTATACACATTATGTAAGTTTCTCTTTATTATACTTTGGGCAACTGTTTTTTTTCTTTTTTTCTATTTATGGGCATCTTCATATATTTATTAATCTGTCCTCAATGTGTTGTCTCTTGATGTATGTTTCTTGTCTGGGGTGTTCAGTCCTGTATATTGTTGCCCTTTGGCTCATGACACTGGTTGCCGTTTCCATTAATTACTGAGGTCCAGCGTCGGAAATTAATAGTGGGCAAGGGCAAAAATGCCCCAAGAAATCTCAGAATACCCCTAAAAACCATGATTGAGGGGCAAAAATTGCCAGTTTAGGTCAATGTCCTAATTCTACATGACGCCATCTTTTTTTTTTCATTCAATTCATTTAATTTAAATTTCCATTTCAATTTCAACACACAAACGCAAACAGCGCTGTTGTTCACACTACACACTATGATAACGTTACCTGACAGAAGCGTTGTACTCCTGCTGCACCTGCAATGAAGTTCGCTCCCAAGATGGACCACTACCTCCTTAAAAACCTCTAGCTGCTCCACCCAAAGAAAGCAACCCAAGTCCTGGGCCGTCACCACCACCACCACCACCAGCAAGCAAAATAAAGATGAATAAGATGGCAAAGAAAGTTGCAGAGTCAACTGTTGAAAAATGGAAAATAGACTGGGTTGGTTTTGACAAAGTGAATAGGAAGGCAAAGCATGCAGGGCTCACCCACCCAAAAATAGCCTGGAACCGCGAAAAAGTAAACACAACTTTATCAAAGGAAGCGAACAGGTCAAAAAGTGTTCGGCTCATCGGCACCAAGCCAGCAAACATCATCGATTTGCTTATGATAAGTAATATTAACGCTAATGCTAGTGTCTTTTGTCTGGCACGGTAGCCAATATAGTGTTAGCGATTTGACCAGCTACGTTAATGTCAATACATACACGTGGGTCTTGCTGTCCGGTGGGGTGATCATTGCAGTTTTACAGAGGCTGTTTTATACACTCATCTCATATATTCTCGCTTTTTTTATACAGATATACCGCATTATAGCTGTAAAGGAGATCCGTCACTAAGCCACCTTCGCTTTTTTTTTTACACTGAACCAAATGAAAATGGCATAATGCCACCGTGTGTGCTTTTACATAGCATCCTGGCATGATGTGTAACACAACAGCGTCCCACCATGCCATGCCAGCTATCCCTTACACAGACGTCTATCTGGCTCTGTGACTACCTCCGTAGCTGGCTTATTGGCGGAGCAACTCTGCCCCCCACTGCATGTCCATACCTTTTATGCAGAACAGTGAGGCGGAATTAAGGCGCAGCATTCCCGCCTTGAACAGGCTGCCCTAAAAAGGGCAGCGACTAACATTGATGGGCTCAGTGCACTGAGTGAAATGAGCTTTTAGTCCCAAATCTAAAACATATTTTTTACTAACCAATAAGGCAGTGCTGGATAATCGAGTCTATTATGTTATTTCATTCATGTGCAAAACATCAGCAGGGGTAAATTTGTGGATGAAATAACTCAAGTTATTTCCAGGACTGCATCAATAAAGAAGGAATATTGAACATATTTTTGGCTCTTTTGACAGTACTTGTAGCTACTAGCTTCTGTAATTTTGTGAAACACCTAGGGCTGTGGTATACAATGCATCAGACCCACAATGATGAAATCAGACCGAAGTTAGACTGGCTTTGCCTTGTGTAGGAGAATATTAATATGACATTATCCCCCCAACCAGAACTTTTGGTAAATCTCATGATTATTATCTTATACTGCGATCCATTGGTTTATACTGAAGGCTCTTCCTAAATGAAATCTTAGTTGTTAAAAGGGAAAAAGCCTGCATTGTTTGCGTTTCAATTGTAGTTAGAAAATGTAGACAATTATTATAAATGAGACATTTTATTACATATAAATGCACTGATAAATTGATTTACACCCCACATTTACATTTTCTGTTCACAGGTGCTTGGAGTAACCAGCTTAAAGGGAAAGAGCCCATTGTAGATGCAGTCTGTCACATGAGGAGAGAGGTGTTCAACAGAATGGTTAAGCTTTTTGACATTTCATACCACATCGCTAAGCATGAGAAGCGTATTTCCCAGCTCTCATTAACCTCGAGAAAAGACATGGTGTTGAACTTGAAGATGCATATAAGAACCCCAAACAGGCACAAGTCTTTACTCACTACCTTACAGATGAAATACAGGATGAGATTATCAAGCAAATCAGAGCATCTAGATATATCAGTATTCTTGTGGATGGGAGTACTGACCGCTCAACTTTGGAGAAAGAAGTTGTACAAATTTTTAGAGAATAGTGTGCCTGTCATGAAATTCTTGGGAGTTAAGGACACAGGGAGCACCACAGCTGAAGGCATCCTGGAGTGTGTGCAGTCACTCTGGACTTCCAAGAATATGCCTGACTGGAAAGGACATCTTGTTGGATTTAGTGCAGATGGAGCCAGTGTCAACTTTGGGTGTCGACAGGGGATCTATGTGAAGCTACAGAACAAGGTGCCATGGCAGATGGGCATTCACTGTGTGGCTCATTGTTTGGAACTTGCATGCAAGAATGCATTCCAGGGCACTTATTTCAGTCAAGAGGTTGATGGTTTCTTGTCCTTCTACATGGCTTTTTACAGAGGACCAGGGAAACGACTGAGGGAGTTGGACCAAATGGTAGACCTTCTCAAGCAAACCATGAGTCTTAAGTCACTGGAGGTCAGTATCCCAGCTGTAATTGCCCATTTGAGTGAAATTGGAAGTGACCAACGCCAGGATATAAAAAAATGTGATGCTGCAAAAGTGAGAGGCTGGATTAATAAAATTGGGTCTCACAATTTTCTTCTACACATAGGCCTCTACATTGATGTTTTAGCTGAGCTGTCACACCTCTCACTTACCTTCCAGAAAGATGGTATCTCTCTCCCAACAGCTGTGGAGGCAGTCAGTATCACAGAGCAAGTTTTGAAAGACATGGCAAAGCATGATGGACAGAAACTAAGAGCCATTAAGATGGCATGTAAGACAGGTGATTACGGGGGCATTAAGCTCACAGGAGAATACACTGAAGCTGTACAAACAATGCAGAGGTCCAGAGAGGAGCTCATCCATGATTTAGTTACCTGCCTGCATCAAAGGTTTCAGTCAACCTCAGACAAAATCCTTCAAGCAATGTTGAAGTTTGACACAAAGCTCTGGCCTGAGTCTGATGATGATTTAGCTACTTACGGCAATGAAGAGGTACAACTGCTGCTGGAACACTTCAAGGAGGTGCTCGTTGCCAATGGATGTGTTACTGAATGTGTAATGCCTGAATGGGCACGTCTCAAGAAAGTAATTAGAAGAAACTACAGGAGTCTTATGTGGGGAGAACTGTGGCCCCAGATCTCCTATGTCTGGTCTGAGCATTTTCCTAACTTGCTTCATGTAATCGAGATCATTCAGGTCTTTCCAGTGTCCACATCAAAAGTTGAGAGAGCTTTCTCTCTTCTGAACCGTGTAAAGACAGACTGGAGAATTTACCTCAAAACAGACACAGTAGAAAACCTCATGTACATCTCTCTGGAGGGACCACAAGAAGAAGATGCTGTTGGGATAGTGAAGGCTGCAGTGAAGAACTGGTTCAAAAGTGGACACAGACAAAGGTGTCCAATGACAAAACGGGCATAGCCCGGTAAAACAGCTGCACCAACAGCAGCAGAAATGGAAATGACACAGAGTCTGACTCTGACAGTGAAACCCATGTATAATATGAACTCCACCTGAGTAGCCCATGAACTATGGCTGGTTGCTGTGACTGACTTGTTGAGTTGTTTATTGTTTAATGGCTATTACTGTAGCAATTTGCACTGTTGTTACTTGATGTTATGTTAATGCTGTCGTTTATAAGGTTGTAAGGTTGTAAGGTTGTAAGGTAAAGCTGTGACCTGACAAGTTCTTTCACTGGCAGGTGAAATTCCTGGGCCATGTGGTTGACCAAAAGGGAGTTATGCCAGACCCAGACAAAGTATCTGCTGTTGTTGATTAGCCAGTCTCTACTACAACCAAAGAATTGAAGGCCTTCTTAGGCCTGGCAGGGTAGTACAGATATTTTGTCCCTGAGTTTGCTAAGGTCATACGGCCACTAAAGTCTCTCCTAGTTGGTATACCAAATGATAAGGGGTTGGGCTCCTGTCCTTTAAGTTGATCAGCAGAGGCCCAAGCAGCCTTTGAAAACTTAAAAAGCACATCAACCGAGGCAATTCTTGCCTATGCTGATTTTTCCAAGCCTTTTGTTCATTATATGGATGCCAGCCACAAAGATCTGGGACCAGTATTGGCTCAAACCCAGGAAGGTAAAGAGTGGGTAATTGCTCATGCTAGTCAGAGCTTATACCCCACAGAACACAATGCTAACTACAGCCCTTTCAATTTGGAACTGCTAGCATTAAAACAGGCAGTTACGGAGTACTTCAAAGACTATTTGACTTAAGCTAAGTTTATTGTATATACAGACAATAACTATGTTCCTCATTTACAGTCTGGGAAGTCGAGTGTAGTGGAACAGCACTGGGTGGCCCAGTTGGCATCCTTTGACTTTGAAGTGAAGTACCGTGCCGTGAGGGAGAACACAAATGCAGTTGCTCTCTCTAGGTATCCTACATCTGACATGCCACAAGAGAGGACGACAATCAACGCTGCAGAGGGTGTTACATCAGCAGCACTGGCAGACATTCCGGCTGTAAAAAGGTATGTGGAACAAGGCTCATGTCCCACTGGCCCTGAGCAGAGAGCACCCTCTGCTGGCGCTGCTAGACTGCTAAGACAATACAAGAGACTCTATGTCCGTGGAGGGGTTCTTTGTCATAGACTTACTGACCCCAACACCCGTGAGCGATGGCTCCAGATTGTGTCGAGGTCCTGAGCACCAAGAAATGTGGAGGCAGCACCATGAGGCGCCTCTTCTGGTTCATCATGAAGAAAGAGGTGCCAGTCTGGGTGTGTTGTCTGCAGCCTACAGAAGGACAGGAAAGAACCAAGAGCCCCCCCAAACCCAATTATGATCACCTACCCTTTAGAGGTAATATTGATTTCCCTACCCTCTGTAGGCCTAGTGACTCTTACCAAAACATTTTGGTTATGACTGACATGTTCATTTGTTGTGCCTGGGCTATGCCCACTTGTGATCAGACAGCAAAAAGTACAGTACATGCAATTTGGTCACAAATTATTCTAATGTTTGGTTGCCCTGGTTGTTTATCTGCGCTTTGTCCTGGCCAGTGGACTGTCAGTTTTGGCCTCCTCCTCCCCCCGTCTTGATATGGCCATTCATCCTGTGTCTCTTGACAATATTTCTGGGATGTCTGGAATCCGTTCCTTGAGGGGGGGGGGTTACTGTTATGGCTCTGTTTGCAGTCTGACTCTGTGTCGAGCCACCCTATCTCTAAAGCCAGTGTTATACTTTCCACCTTTGCGAGTACGTGAGGGTCCGCTGGGGTCCATGTGATGTAAATTTCGTCATCAGAGCATGTAGATGTAGGCTCTGTGTGGACATCTGCGTACTTCCAGTTTGTTGTGTTGTGTATCCCACTACGCTACAATCAATAGATGCCAATCTACTGCTCATGTGTGGGATGCTCCAAGTGGACTCCAGAAAGTAGTATAAACAGAACTACTACGCGTCCATGGTGTCCGCAGCTTTGTAGTGAAACAGTAAAACACAAAATTCAGACTGTATGACAACTGTACTGAACATTTGTTTGCAAGCTGGTGGCTCGCTTTTTTTTTTTTTTTTTTGAGGCACAAACTCCACTCCTCCAGATTCTAACGCAGGCTTTCTGTTATAAATTCGTAGTCTGTAAACTCAAGCTGAGGTAACCATTTCCCCTCTCTTGTCTTTCAGATAAGAGCACCACCTAATGATGTGAATATTTCTCTGAACTGAGAGGCACAGGTTCACCTGCAGTGGACAACCAACCCTCAGTTGAATTTTTTTGGGGGGATTTTGTGTCAATTATAGTCATTACTCCCCTGCAGTGCATTTCTGCAGAGGTTAACTTATGGCCACTTCAGTTATTATCATAATGAAAATAAGGTTTGAGCCCTTGACTTCAGGCCTAGTCTTATGATGTGTGTAAGGTCAAGGTTTCACAGTTTCAGTTATACAAAAAAATCCTGCACTCTGACATAGTACTCCTTGTCAAGTGTGACATTTGGCATAAGATTTTCTCTGTGCCACAGACCTCCAAAAACTATTTAAACACATCAGTGAGCCACGCAATTGCACTGGGTGACATGTTCCTTCACCATGAACACACACACTAGTTTATTTTGACTCAATCTCACACAAACCATCCTGCTACAAGAAATACTCACTAGGTTCCAAATGTGGATTAATCCACTGTTGAAAAAAGTCTCCAACAAATGCCCAATGATTTCCTCCTGTTTAAGTAATGTTTGTTAAAAACTACAGTGACCAGCTGTTCTAGGGAATGACTGAGTCTTGTTAAAAAATGAAACTATATATTTGTGAGCTGTTTTTAAAGATTTACATCTTCAGTAGGAACCAGTGATCTTGGGCCTGAGTTCCAGGTAGGAAAGTCAGAAAGCATTGAGAGGTGGACTAACACAATTTTGGTTGGGGTCTTTTCATGGGACTTGTTGACAATAAAATTAATCTAGAATAATAACCAGTCTCATCATTTAATCTTCTTTCTCCATGCATAATTGTTTGAAGCACTGTAGGTTGTAGGGCACCACTGGAGCCACTGGAGGGCAGTCAAAGAACTGAATCACACACATTCTGACATGATACAGCAACATCAATTGGTAGCGGTACATATATATAATCAGGGAGACTCCAGTTCAAGTGTGTGTGTGTGTATATATATATATTACTCAAACTGGAGTTTCAACAACTGTGCTGACTACACCTCATTGCAGACAGACCTCTACCTATTTATACACTCATAACACAGAGACAGCACATCGTGTAGCGTGTTGGGAGTAACTTCAAAGGCGATTATTGCTTTGCACTTTTCATTTATTGCCTATTTTTTACAACCTAACTTTGTGGAAAGGAGAAGGGGAACAACAGGTTATGGAGAATCCCTTGGGAGCACTTCACGTGTGTCAGTGGCTCAGCTTTATCTCTGGTGAACATCCCCACCTCTGGGAGAGATGGGGATGTTAGATTAGGAAATGTGCATCATGTGCATCATCATCAAATGTGTAGCAGGTGGATGTGACTCCCGTAGTTGAGACCTGCTGATAGACGTAACAACAGACCAGGTGTTGTGTCCTGGTATTTGACATGGTTTTATTTTCTTCCCAAAAACAAATAATTTAAAAAAATATTTGTATGACACAAATATTGGTAAATATAAAATAGCGTACTTGTATTCAGGCACACCCCTAAATTATGTATATATATATATAGCCACATGTGTATTGCACAAAATAAGCATTTGAGATGTAGCTACTGCATAAGCTTTAAGTATCACATTATTTTCGGGTGACAGAAACAATGCTTTATACACAATAAAGAGAGACTGAGCGGGAAGGGTGATAAGATTTATCACAGGAAATTCCTCTTTGGCGAGGCCGTGTGACGATTTCCTGTCCTGTCTCCTTGGCTGCATAACTTGTTGGATCATCTGTTGAAGAATTACATCGCATGTGTAGTTTCTAAATGATGAGGTTGTAGATGTGTGTCTGAGGATGTGTATCTTGTTTTCTTAGAACTTTGAGAGATGGGAGTCTGTTAACAGTGTTTTAAAATGCAGAGGTAGTCATGTTCAGTGTTTGATTTGATTTATTTTTCTCTTAGTATCTTGTTGGGGAGGGGTATTTAGCATTTAGTAGCATCACCATAGGTTCAGCTATAATTTCTGGTCAAAATTTTTTTTCTAGCCTGCAGAGCTTCAGATATACATGAATTTAATGAATAATATGGCCTTTGTTAGGTTGTTAGGTTATGTCTAAGCCATCTGAGTGTGTTTTGGACTTCTCTGGCCTAGATAAGCCATTTTAGGCTTTTAGTTTTAATTTCTGACCAAATATTCTCTGAAGCATATGGACATTTAGCATTTTGCCACATTTTCACCAGTTCTTAATGATTTAATCATTCCACCGAATTGAAACATCTCCACTGTAATTTTAAAAAAGAGTTCTGTATTTTCTTGAAGCTTCCATGGAAGACAGTGAATTTTCAAAGGATAAGGCTTGTAAGTGGACCTTGAGTTAAGACTTTTCCCCCTTTTCTTTTCCTCTTTTCCCAGGTCAAACTACTGTCTCAAAGAGCCAGAATAAACTTTCACTCTCAAATTTCTGTGAGTTTGAGCAGGGATTAGCTGCACAGCATGAGTTTGTACTGAGACACCACTAAGCCCAACAGAATTTAAGAGCATCAAGGGTAGGGTTACTGGTATATATGATTCTGTTTTGTGAAAGAAACAATTTTGATATTGGAATATTGTATTAATGGAAAATTAGTTGTTTTTATGTGCTTGTTTAAGTGTTGTCAGTGTTGGTTGTGTACGAGTGGAGGAAGAGTAGTGGGATTATAACAGAATAAAGCACTTAAGCATTGACCTGTTATGATTTTGAAAATGTGAAGTTAGTTTGGAAATCTTGGATGAATTCAGATTCATTTCAGCCGTCCTTTGTGCTGGATTAAAGAGAGATGAGATGAAACAATGGCAAGGTGACAGGTAGGCCATAGGACATGGTCATTATATGTCTCAGAATAAAACAGGCTAAATAAATTATTGAAGAGTTGATGGCCTTGCAGTGAGGAGCAACTAATTAGCTTGTCATCATTAGTGGAAGTGGTCAGTGTGTGACAGTGAGGCGATTGATTGCACCCGGCGATTTGGTCAACAATCCCTGGAGGTTAATCATTGACAGGATGGAGGGGTCAACCTCTCCATGGCTCAAGGCGTCTGGGGTCGGTCGATAACCCTTCATCTGGATCTTGCTGAGGATTTGTCTCAAGAACCACCACTCCTCAAATTGCCACAACTTTATGAAGAGATTAGAAACATGGATAGCGTTGTAGTATGAGGAGGCCATGGGTTCGGGTGAGCAGTGAGCTGTCTGAAAACTACAGAGACAATGAAAGCAATAGAATACACAGCACTACATACACTCATTGGCCACTTTATTAGGTACACCTTTCTAGTACCGGGTTGGACTGCCCTAATTCTTCGTGGCATAGATTCAACAAGGTGCTGGAAACATTACTCAGAGATTTTGGTCCATATTGACATGATAGCATCATGCAGTTGCTGTAGATTCATCGGCTGCACATCCATGATGCGAATCTCCCGTTCCACCACGTTCCAAAGGTGCTCTATTGGATTGAGATCTGGTTACCGTTGAGGCCACTTGAGTACATTATCATGTTCAAGAAACCAGTTTCAGATGATTTGAGCTTTGTTACATGGCATGTTAGCCATTAGAAGATGGGTACACTGTGGTCATAAAGGGATGGACATGGTCAGCAACAATACTCAAGTAGGCTGTGGCATTTAAATGATGCTCAATTGGTACTAAGAAGCCCAAAGTGTGCCAAGAAAATATCCCACACGCCATTACTCTACCACCACCACCAGCCTGAACTGTTGATACAAGGCAGGATGGATCCATGCTTTCATGATGTTTACGCCAAATTCTGACCCCACCATCCGAATGTTGCAGCAGAAATTGGACTCATCAGACCAGGCAATGTTTTTCCAGTCTTCTGGCACCTGGTGTGGTCTTCTGGTGCTGTAGCCCATCTGCTTTAAGGTTCCACATGTTGTGCATACAGAGATGCTCTTCTGCATACCTTGGTTGTAACTAGTGGTTGTTTGAGTTAATGTGGCCCTTCTATCAGCTCAAACCAGTCTGGCCATTCTCCTCTGACCTTTGACATCAACAAGGCATTTTCACCCAGAGAACTGCCACTCACTGGATATTCTCTCTTTCTTGGACCATTCTCTGTTAACCCTAGAGATGGTTGTGAATGAAAATCCCAGTAGAACAGCAGTTTCTGAAACACTCAAACCAGCCCATCTGGCACCAACAACAATGCCACGTTTAAAGTCACTTAAATCACATTTCTTCCCCATTGTGATGCTTGGTTGCTGCCACATGATTGGCTGGTTAGATATTTGCGTTAATGAGCAGTTGAACAAGTGTATCTAATGAAGTGGCCGGTGAGTGTATATAAGACAGCATTTCGTATGTACACTATAACAATAAAATTGACCTTTTTAAAATATGTGTCTGAACATGAACCATAAACTGTAATACAAAGTCAATTACATCTGTAAACAATCATCATATGTAGCTAATTCAACTTGCCAATTTGAATAATAAAAAAAAAAAACTCTGAAGGAGCTGTGAGATACATTACACATTACTCCTCAACTCCATTGCATCCTCTGCATCTCTTCTATATATTGCAACTGAATTGTTAAAATTTACATTGAAATATACTGTTATTTTTTGGTCCTCTTGCACATTACATACAGTTACCTTTTTACTACCCACACTCCCAATACTACCTCAGGTGTTTTATTTTTGCACCATAACTTGCATATTATATTAATTTTGGAAATATTGTAAAAACATGTGGATATAGTTCATCCTTTTTAATTTCTTTTTTAGTGCTACTTTTATATACTTTGTTCTCTTTCATTTCTAGATTGATTGTTTTATTCTAATCTAATTGAAAAAAGATTTTAATATTTGTAAATACGTTGTATGTAGTGTGGAGGGGGCTACAACTGAATTTCATTTTGCAATCCTGCATTGTAAAATGACAGTTAAAATGAACCTTGTAAGTTGTATTATGAAAGTTGAATTCATTAAGACGGTGCCAAGATAATTAAAATGACCAACATGAGCTCATTAATTCTAAGATCTCATCAATGGCATTGGATTCCAAGGAGGAGGGCAGTATGTTCAGTGACAACAACATTTCAGTCAGAGACACTCACATAGAGTAATGACCATTTATAGCAAATGATTATACTGTTAGATTTGATGGAAACGCTCTGCTGTTTGAGGGAGCTTTCAAATAATCCGAGGAAATGATGGTTCTGTTTAAAGAGATAATAACACTAATAAACATACATGAACATTCAATATTAGTAGTTAATCTTGGTTAAAATATGAAATACCACATAAGGAGGAGGTGGGTGGTGGTGGAAGGAGCTGCAGAAGCAAACTGTGTTGGCAAGAACGTAACTGGCAGAGTGAACTGTGGCAGTGTCAGGTTAAAATGTCCATGGTTCATCATATTGCTTAATCCCATAAACCAACTTTGCCCCCAACATCATGGTTTGAATCTCTTCTTGATGGCAGATAATCAACCATTGAACAATAAATGCATTACAAATGGCAAGCAGAATCATTTTCTTAAAGTCATCAGCCCTCATTAAGGCATCTGTCTTGCTTAGTGACTTGATGATTTTTACAAACTCAGAGGAAAAAAAGGAAGTTTTATTCCACTTAGTGTCTTATGACTCAAGTCATTCCAACAGTACAACAGTATTTTGAAGGGATTTTCTTTTCTTTTTTTGGTTTCATTCTTTTGATTGTGTTTTTGCTTTTCTGACTTCTCTTTTTTCAGTAACTGTATCATTGGGTTTGGTCTTAATAGTCATTATTTTTATACCTTGTCAATAGCAATTGATTGCAGGGTACCCAGAGGGCAGGAGAGAAGGTGATTGAGATGAAGAGGCTTAACGGTTGTCAGATGAAACTTAAATATTGATATTGTTAATATTTGTTCTGTATTTGATATAAATTCAAGTTTAAAATTAATTAAAATGTATGATGTACAGTATATACTGTAAAATTTCTGCCTCACATAAAGTGTAGACCATAAATAAGCAATGCATACCATACTCTCATCGCCATATTAATATAGGCTGAAGTATACAGTATGAGTATTGTACCTTCTGTACTGTAGATAATCACAATGTTACATAAATCTACATTGCATGTGTGTGAGTGAGTGTGTGGGTGTGTAAGTCACAATCTCAAATAAAAAAATTTACAAGAAAAAAATGCTATAAATTCTTATCCATGCAGTGTATAATATGAGTTTACAACAAACACAAAGGCCATGAGTCAGAGTGCACTGTCTCTTCTGGCTAGCAGCCCAATGTTTCCATTTTCAAGAAGCTAGTCAATATCACTGATCATTATTGACCTCCACATCTGCTGTGCTTTCTCTCTCCCTTGTCTAGCTCTTCCTTTGTCCTCCACCCAAATAAATCCATTCACTCAAAGCCATGTGTTGGATTGAATTTTTATAGGTTTTCTCTATTGTCTTATAGAGGCAACGTGCATGCATAATGGATACTATTCACCAGTGACCGACCAAAGTGAAAGATGTGATAAGTGAAAAAATGTGTTGATAAAAACATCACATGTGCTGGTGATAAGTGAGGTCACAACACATGACATTATACAGTAATCGTAACAGCTGTCTATGGATGCACAATGATACTCTTAAACAGGCATCTAACTGCAATTTCACAAAATCTTACTTCACTGCCAGGATGCCCCTCACTCAGTTGGTCTGTAATATCATCAATTACCAGCCTTCCAAAACCAAAAAATCCAAAGCTTGTGTTATATAAATGACTGAATAAATGAATGCTTTATTCATTCATTCTTTATTTTCATGTCATACCTTTAGAATAGTCCGTCCCGTATGGGTTACATGACACATGATAACACTAGATATGAATAAAGAGATCATATTTATGTTCCAAAGACAGATGAATCATTGCTGCAGAACACTGTTGCTCCCAAAAAAAATAAAGTTATACATACAGGAAGAGAAACAGCCTACCTGGAGTGTGCCCGAATACAAATATGTTATTCAGCAAAGCACAAATAGTGTTTTTTTTTTTTCTTTTTGCAAATATTAAAAAAAAAAAAAAAAAAAAAAAAAATTAATTATTTTTTTTCAGGAAGAAAATAAATCAATGTCAAATACCAGCACGCAGGTTGGTTACATCGCTATCTCAATCGCTCTCCTCTGCTCCGCTGTTATGTCTATCAGCAGGTCTCTACAAGGGGAGTCACATCCACCTGCTACATGACGTGCATTTCCTAATTTGGACATCACTCCCAGAGTTGGGGGTGTTCCCCAGAGATAAAGCTGAGCTACTGACATACGTGAAGTGCTCCCAAGGGACTCTCCACAACCTGTTGTTCTCCTTCTTTCCACAAATTTAGGTTGTGAAAAATAGGCAATAAATGAAAAGTGCAAAGCAGTAATCACCTTTGAAGTTCTTCCCTACACGTTACACGATGTGTTGTCTCTGTGTTATGGGTGTATAAATAGGTTGAGGTCTGTCTGCAATGAGGTAATGAGTAAAGTTGTAGCTCAGCAGTCAGCACAGTCATTTATGATCTGGGAGACTCCAGTTCAAAACCCGCTGTGGGGACCTCCTTCATAAGGTAGTTTGTTCATGTTCATCAAGTGTCTGTTTCCTAGAGTCTTTTCATTATTCTAGTGTCAGAAACAGAAAGTAATCTTTTTAGTTCTGAATAACATTTCTTAAAGTACATTCAATTTTCATTAAACTCACATAATCCTATCCATCAACACCAGCACGATGTCCTGTTTGATGTGGTAAGACACCGCACCTCCATTAGGTGCTCAGAAAATGTTTTCCTCCTGGACAAATTAAATATCACACATTTTCACAGTATTATATTCAGTTTTGATTAAACCACAATGTCATTATTTTTACTGTTTTGGGCTCATATGAAATGTTAGTGGCCCATTGTTCTTTAAACAGCTAAAAAACAAAATCATAAATCAAATGAATATTAATAGAAATAACTAAGTTTGGTATTTCAGAAATAATGTTTCCTCTCCCTCTACTTTTTGAAATGAAGTGTACTTTGCCCAGAGAAGCCAACATGCACTACTTGAAGAGTTTCTTACACAGTCTGCTTTTGTTCATAACCACCAGTCTGTTCAGCATATTCTTATAACTACACTCAGTTGCCATTTTACTAGGTACACCTAGCTAAAACTAACGCAATTTAATACAACAGCCCTGCAATAATATCATACCCTATAGAAGGTGTAATGTTCAGCCTTTGTTGAATTTCTTGAGGGTGTAGTTTGTGGTACTGTCTCATTGTAGTCCTTCATACTTTCATCCACCCCATTTACATCACAGTATATACACCACCGCAAACTGCAGCCTCCAAACTAACCTGTAAAACAGGTTCAACAAAAACTGAACATTATTGCCTTGATGATGGGTGGATTTTATGCTGCCACTAGGTAGCGCTGTTCTACAGCACACAGAGTGAAAGCCTTACAGACCCCCTGGAAACTTTTACTTGTATTGTTTACTTGTAAAGTTATATTAAGTTCTTTATATAGTTGTATAGTGCATAGTTTTATAAAGTTCTTTGTAGAGAAGTAAGAAATGTAAGAAATGAAAACATTATAGTATTAAACAAAATATGGAACTTTCAAGTAAATGTTACAGGAATATATAATGTTTTTAGAAAGCAACATAGTTCCTTAGGATCTCCCCATCAAATAAAATATAGTTCAAATGTTACTCCCATAATTAAATAGGAAACTGGATAATCCTGTACTGTAGTGAAAACCTGTGAGTGAGTGTGTGTGTGTTTGTGATATGCATCTCATTTAAAATGCTGCTGCTTTGCTTTGCACCTTCCTCACTGTGGCACTTCATGTTTCACTGAAATGAAAAATAGTATTCAAACCTGCCAATTTAAACTTAATCAGCAACTATTTTGATAATCAATTCATGGTAAAAGTCATTTTTCAAACTTGAATGTCAAACAATTAATGGTTCAAGCTTCTAAAATGAGATAATATGCTGCTTTTCCTCGTCAACATGTAGTAAACTGGATATCGTTGCGGTTTAGAGTTTTGGACAAAAGAAGACATTTGATAACATCACATTGGGTTGAAGGAAATTGTAATGGGCATTTTTCATAGTTTCTCCTGTTTTCAAGTCACAGTAATACTCACAGTTTGTTACAGCATAAACCAAGGACACTTTCACTACACTAATATGTAGTACATTGAGACTGAGTTGAATCTGACTCCCCACCAGCACCAAAACCCTCTCTGGTGTCCCAATGCATCAACTGGACAATATAACCACACAATAGTCAGTCAGCTAACTAACATTTTAAGAGATGTGTTAATTACAGCTGCACAGTTCTTTCAAATGTTTTTATGTGCTGTCCTGAAAAGTGACACAACAAACCAGAAGACAAGTAATTTAAACGAGGTAACCACTTTAATACAGAATATTTGGTCGGGCTCAAAGAAAAGACAGGTGCTGTAATGAACTGCCTTACTGATAAATCTGTAGGGCTAATGTATGTTTGATTATAATTATAAGTAGGGATCGTTTGACAGAAATTGCTCTTTTACATGACTCCATAAAAACATACAGATGTAACAGATGAACCCACTGGATCAAAAGAGTGAACAGCTCCTGCTGTTCATTTTGGAAAACCTTTTTAAAATGAAACTGAACAGCCTCTCTACATAATATACAGATCTCCATTAAGTTCCCAGAAGAAGACACAATTCTCTGAAAAGGTTTTGTTTTGACACCAATTAGAAAAAGGACAAACTACTGCTCTTTTGTGGAATTTCTTGTCTTTTTTTTAGCATAGATTACCAAACCATTGCTGACCCTGCTGATGATAATTGATTTGATTCAGCCAAATGATATATGCTACATCACAGTAAGCCTTAATTGTAGGGTCACCGTGGTAAATGGCAGGGTTCATAGAAATGATGTTTTCACTGCAGTGCAGACATGGACATATGTAAAACAGTTCCTCACTGAAAACAACATTTTGTCAAGTGAATACCATTGAAAATAGATACCACTGGAAAGTCCATACGCAAGACTATTCCTAAATGTTTGTCTGTTTTTAGTATGGTGATAACTGGCTTTTAGTTCTTTTAAGAGGTCACCAACTGAAAAGATGGACAACTTAAACTATGTTTAGGTTTTAGGTGAAACACTGTACAGCTCAGAGTGCAAGACCGATTATAGAAAAATATTCTGATAATAAAGTGAAATCAAACATGACTGCAGTAATGGTGGCTGTAGTAATGTCAGAGCTGGAGAGCTGTGTAGCAGCAGTGGCTCTGTGACAGTCAATGGAGGACAGGTGTCGTTTTTCTCTCCATCTATAAGCATACATGAGATGCAACATGAGGGGTCATGTTTCTGCGCCCTCTGAGGTCAACATAGGGCCAATGAACATACTGTACATGTGAAAATACAGGTGGAAGGTCCCAGTAGGATAAGCTGATATAATCATATAGATCTGTCCACCACCAGCGACTCTGACATTCTGTTAACAGACAGGTATCTCTCCTGCTCATATGTGTGTATTACATCCTTGTGGTTGATGTTGCAAATTTATGAGCAGGACTGCTTTATGGCAATATCTGATTTTTATGAATTTTGCATCAGTATGATAAAATACCTTGATTTGTAGTGTACTCACTGAAACAAGTTTAATTAGTTCCTCGATGGAAATTTGGTCTGCGGTCAGGAACTGAACACACAGATCACATGAATAAAGTAAAACACACAATATCAATATAAAATATTATTATTGTCCTTAATATGTATTATTATTATATTATAATAAAAACAGCAGCAGATCAAGTTTCTTTATTGACTCTCGAGGAAGTTTACTGCAGTCTATCAATAGGCAATATAAAATGACTCATACCATGATAGAGGAAGACTCATCTCCGTCAGTAATCTAATTATCATGATGTAAATATGATGCAGCTTTACAAGAGTAAATAAAGTTTTCAAAACATACAATAAACCCCAATAATTCCTGCTAGCACATTAAGAGATAACAGAGTAATGTGTCATCAGAGCGGTCTGTATGCTGTCTCGTTGTGGAGTGTCTCGCAGTATTGACGTGTTGTTAGCAGATGGAGCAGGAGGGCTGATCTCTGCCTCCAGAGGTCATTCTCACTACAGTTGCCACTTGTTGCCAAAAGCGGCTCGGGGCTCTGCACCATTCAACGCCGAATACATTTCAAGTATTTATTCAGCCAACTATCGAGACCTACATACTTGATGTTGAATGCGGAACATTACCGGGACTGAAAGAAGACTCTTGTGATCCGGTTGATAATATTTCAGCGCATCTGACGGAGAGAAGCATGGTTGATAACACAAGTTTAGCAACTAAATCTGCTTTGGTAAGGGTCCAGGATTTATTGGCTTATTAGATTTAACTACTCTACACTTGATTTATAATCGTTTTCAAATGCATTATTTTACTACTAATAATGTTACACACTGAGAAACCTTGTAGTTGAACAATTTAACTGTTATATCCACTTTGTGCACGTTATTCGTTTGCTTGTATGCTAGTATGAAATATCTGACAGGTTATCCTCATTATAGTAAACTTTAAAGTCAGACAATGAAATTGGATCAGTGTGTGTAATGAGGCTTATTGGTAGAGCATGTGTTATAATCGTATAAAGTGATAATCATTACACGACCGTCCTCTCGTTTGCCCGTAGCAAAGCTCTTTCTCGTCCGCCAGCAGCCTTCCCCTCCAGGCTCCCTCCGCCTCCTCCCATAACCCGTTCCCCGGCGCACAGTCCCACCAGCCCGGCAGCGGCGGTATGAAGCTCGAGGCGGTCATGGAGAACCTGCAGCGGCAACAGGCAGCGCGGCTGGCCCTGGAGGAGAAGCTCCGGCAGGCGGAGAAAGAGAAAAACCTCCGCTCCATGGTGGAGTCCCAGATACACCAACAAGCCCTGGCTTTTCGCCATTACCAGGCGGCGATGCGCGGCGCTCTGGCCGCTGGAGTTGCCAACTCGTCCCCCGGGGTGACGCTCCCTCACATTGAGGTCCGCAGAGCCGACGAGGACAGAAACTCCTCCAGAGTCGGCAGCGACGATAAGGACATGGATGATGAGGAAGATGACATGGAGGAGCAGGAGGTCATTGATGAAGAGGAGGAGGACGAGGACGATGTCGGGTTGAACCACTACCAGCACCGGCAGTCCTCGCTCCAGGAAACCTGCCTGTCTCCGAAGAGCGCTCCGATGCATCTCATGGCCAGAGTCCCAGGGGCCTTTGCCCCGGCCCGCCGCGCAGAGTCCCCGTCGGCGCACCCGCAGACCCAGCACCACGAGTGGACCTACGAGGAGCAGTTCAAACAGGTAAGACTGGCTCCACACTTCAGCCCTGCATGGCAGCTCACTCCAAGCTTTCTGCTTTATTCCCTGTGATATTTGTCATATTAAAACAGCTTGTTTTTAAACTCTTTGCGGATTTTGGCAGCAGTTATTTACATCTCAGAACAGGCTCTGTCGATGAGTTTCTTTATCAATCGCGACTCATTTTTTATTTAAGAAGTTTAATTCTATTGGAAACTTAAGGTTTTTTTGCCTTCGCCTACCATTAGCATATTTCTGCAGCACAAAATTAGAAAATGACATTTGCTTTGATGTGTTTCTTTCTTGCATTTGAGCAACAGGCTATTTGGAGGAAGAGTTTTTATTCAGTTGATCAAATGAAGTTGTGTAAATGTTGAAAATTGTCAGAATCATTTTATGTTGAATTGATGCTGAAAGTTTGAAGGAGGTTTTCTGACATTTAAGATATAATTTATAAATGGTTTGTGAGTGGTAATGACTTTTTTAATGTTTAATTAATTTTACTAAAACTTTGCAGCTACATATCATTTATAAGACATTAGAACAAATGTGTCCAGGCTGTATAAAAAATCCTTTTGACTGATGGAGAGGATACAACCACTTATCTTTTCAAAAGAGCTGCAGAGGACCTGTATGAAAATCCATCCTAACAACTTATTAAGCATTCATCAACGGGTTACTAACATTTAAAACTGCATTACAACTAAACAGAAAGGATATTTACTCAGTCAATAACAATTATTAAGAATAAATGTTGCTTTTGAAAAATCCTTCAGGCAAGGGTCCATCGTTTATTCTCTAAATGCTAATCATTTATTAATAAATGGTTTTTGGTTTAGGACCTTTTATGCCATTAATGAAACCATTAGAAGAGATGCCTTGTTAGACGACGGGACTGTACAGTACGTTTCATTGTCTTGAGCGCTGATTGAAGTTATTTCTCCTGAACAGCTCCTTAGCTTAGCAGCTAGTTAATGACAGTAAGTTATTTGATTGATATACAATTCCCCATATTTCCAGCCTCCAGCAGGCAGATCTATACTCTCTGAGCGATGAAGGATTCTCCATGTCATCTTTTATTTATGATGGATCATTTACAGACTTCCCTAAATGTGATGTGTACATTAGTGCCTGCATTAGCGCTGCACATTAAAGCAACCCAATGCATGGAAATGCAATTTAAATAGGGGCTGAAACCAATAGCCTCAATATAGAGACAATTATGTGTGGAGGATGGTGAGCTCAGCCTGTGGAGAGAACGTCCAGCGCCCAGTTCTTTGTTTTCCCTTCACGTATATGATTCATTAATGGTGTATTTAGAATTATTCTTACTATAGATTATGTATATCATCTTTCTAGTCATTTGAGTGGATAGCCTGCTTGACATTTACCATCACAGGATATGATAAACATATTATTAGATATTATGTATGTTGGCTGAATTGAAAACCTATATTATTGTCATTATAAAAGCTTTACCTTCTGCTGAAAACTCTTATTTTCATTAAGGCAAGTTTCCTGTGGCCGTCCATGTAAAATTAGGCTATATGCTTCAAAGATTCCTCAGGATGTGCAGTTATTGTGGGGGTCATTTGTATGTAGTCATTCAGTGTAATGGTCATGGGACAATAAAAGGATGCTTATGGCTGCTAGGCAGACAGAGTGGAGCCAGCATACTAAGCATGCTCAAAGCTGCAAAACAAAACCACATTTGAAGGCAGTAAATGCATCTTTGGAAATAGGAACAAGATGTTGGCTAAATATAAAAAGGCCCCACTGAGGCGGACAAGTTTTAATCTGATCTGAAAGAAAAGGGACCGGCAGTGTTTACAGTAGCTCCTAAATCACTTCTCTAGACTTCAGGAACAATATGGGAGTCAGTGCTGGCATAAACACACAAAATAAACAGTTTTCTAACTTAAAAAAAGCCATAATTTCTTCAATTTCTGCTCATTTGGACTGCTTTTGTTTTCATTTTATGTAGGATTTAAATTCTTAAATTAGAAGGGATTAAAAGGCGACCACAAGACAAATATGTGTTGTAAAGAACAGACAGCTGGTAAAACCTTATTTTAGCTTTTACAGTAATGACCCAGCAGGAGACAATGTACAGCAAAATCTAAAGGGATGAGACTGTAAAACATAAAAGAAATTCCTCTCAGTGACAGAAAAAGATGCTTAGTGTAGATGACAAAAGGATTGGAGGCAGAGATAGAGACAGAGAGAGAGAGAGAGAGAGAGAAGGTGTTGCGTGTAGTTTTGGCAGTGGTTCAGGAAATGCAGGGAACTGGACCTGGTGATATTCCAGCCTGGCTCATACCCAAAAATGCTGGGATCTCCCCGTCTGGCCGTGTGTGTGTGTGTGTATGTGTGTGTGTGTGTGTCTGAGAGGCGGCTTGGTGCCAAACTATTACGAAACAAAATCGTGTGCTGTTACACACTCGGCTGTGCTTCCTCTCTGAAACACTCACATACACATTATTTACAAGCGTGTTGGCACGGATATGTGAGCCTGCAGGCCTTTGTATAAACTAACATAGTAGTAAAGTGAAAGGCAGTAAACTGTGGTATTTTCATCGTAACTTAAAATGTGTTAAACCCCCCAAAAATAACCGCAAAAAAAAAAAAAGGCTGTTGATTCATCTTTATAGTGAGGGGTTTTTTTTCATTGTGTAAAGGCCGGTATACAGTATACTTTGAACTGGCTACTTTGACAGTGTTGTCAGAGTGCTATAGCTCAATGTGCAGAGATGTGAAAAGGTTTCAAGTCTCTGCAAGTTGATTTTGTTCTGGAACTCAAAACACTGTCTGGAAGGAAGGAAAAAGACTTAATCCAACATCTGCTAAAACATGTCAAAAACTGTGGTGCATTTCTTTAGGAAGTGTTTCGTAATTTGTAAAATGTTGAAGTAGTCAATTAAAAAAATCCCAGAAATGGTCTATTGTAATATGGCATATTATATTAATATTATAATATTAGTACTGATATTATAGAAAGCCTGTAGATGGTAGGCTGCTACTATATCTTTTATACTATCTACTATTTTTTATTTAATGCTTAAAAAGTAGTTAGCATCTGGATCTGCGTCACAAAAAGCACAAAAACACTGAGGTGATGATCTCCAAAGCAATTATCACGACGCACACAAGAATGAAAACACAGTTTGCATTCTGCAATGTTTGACCTGGAACCACCATATAACCATATAATCTGCCTGAAATTACACATCATGCTTACCCCACTTTTAGAACATTTCACAGTGTTTATTTTATTACCTGTAAAATCTGTGTGTGTGTGTGCACACACACATATATATATATATATATATATATATATATATATATGTATATATATATATATATATATATATATATATATATATATATATATATATATATATATATATATATATATATATATATCCAATACAAATGAACTTGCAACTAGGATTTCTACTCACTGTTATTTTTAGAAGCCTCCTGAAATAATGGTTGAGGGCTGTAAAGTAAATGACTTGTTAAAAGATGTGTCTTTACAGTGCACAATGGCCCAGCTGTGTGTGTCAGCATGTTAAAAATTTGCTCTTAAAACACTGAGATGTAACCAAACGGTTGCCTGCTTTGTGTTGTTGCTCAAAATGTTCACAGACAGACGGTGATATTCATTTTGAAACAGCAGATTACATTTCCTCGAGTGAATTGTCATGTAATGAAGATTATGTCAGTTTATGGGTTTTTGTTTTGGTGAGCCACTCCTTTTAGTGGATTGTACCTCTTCCAACTTGTTTTTCCAACAACTATAGAAAAGTGGTGGAGGAGGTGGAGGAGGAGATGGAGGAGGAGGAGGAGGGAACTTGTACTGGTGTATGATTACACTCCCCTCCCCCTGCCACTCAAATCATCCACACTCCAAAAACTATCCAGCATCACAGGTCACTTTGCCTGTTATTAACCTTTAGGCCACAAACAAGCAAAGATGGAAAGAAATATGACAGCTCTACTTATTTCAAAGTGTCATGTTCTTGATACTAGTGCAACATCTTGTTTCAAGATACTGACATTGGTTTCTGGAAAAATCCTGAAACAAGTTGATTAAATGGAAAACATGAATATAAATCTCACCAGTGTTTCACTTGTTTCATTAAAATCAGAGTAAGATTAATAACTCAATAACAGCCAATATGACCTTTTTGAATGCATGCTGATGAGAGATGATTCTGTCTGTATTAGAGCCCAACTGATGCTGCCGTTTTAAGGCTGACACTGATATTGATATTTCAAAGTTTAAAAAATTCAACAACAATACATCATCTTTTATTTGACATTAACAGACATTTTGATATTTTGATTTCATACCTTACAAATAGAAGCAAATGGATCCCTGGAATGTGAGACAAGGTCCATTCTAATTTCTACAACATGCATTGTTTGCAGTGTATTGTAAAGTATACAGTGAAATGTAGGTCTGGTATGGTCCTCTACATGTTTATTCAGTATTTATCAAAGGGCTCATCTTGAAAAACAATCAGCCCTTCAATCTGACCCCTCCCCCTCCACCCCTGCACCACCCACTTTAATGTGACCATAAAACCTGGCAGGAAGACCAGCTCTGAAAGAGACACATGCTGCTGCACTTCAACTCCTGTGTCAACATTCTCTGAGGGTTGTGGAAACACCATCCAATCCCATGAAGCTACTGTAAAACATATTAAAATTCTCCATATGGCAAAGAGCTAGATTTTTTTTCACCAGAATATCAGGGAGCGTGTGTGTGTGGGGCCCCAGCCTCCTGCCAGGATCCTTACACCACATATTCAGCAACAGCTGTAGCTCACTTTAAAATGTGCTCTGTCACTGGAAATGCTTTAATAGCATTCCTGGATTCTTTCACTATGTGCCATTATGGTTATATTGTAGGCTGCCACATGGACTAAGGAGGCGGGGGGGTGGGGGTGGGGGTGGGGGTGGTGGTGGTGGTGGTGGTGGTGGTGGTGGTGGGGGGGGCTGTAAACGCAAAACAGAAGAAGTGAAAGAGGGAAAGGATGAGTGTGTGTGTTGTGTGGTCAGCCTAGTTGGCATCACTGGGTGTAATAATTCAACTGTCATGTATACTGTAATCTGTACTTGACGGAAACTTATATACGCAATCCACAGAGAAAGGTGGGTGGGGGTCCAGAGGATGTTGATTTTGTGATATTGGGCTATAGAAATAAAATTGACTTGACTTGATAAATTGTATTTAACATTAGCGCTGCATTTAATTATTTTCAATGTTTTTTTTTTGGTTGCTTGTTTTTTTTTTTTTACAGTGTTATGGAACATAGAAAAAATGAGGGAAGCTGGAACTCAGTGACTTGATTGATTAACCGTTTATCAAGATTGTCATCAATTAATTTTCAGTGAACAAATTACTCAACTTATTGTTTTGGCCCTTTAGCATTTTATAATTTAAATTCAGTTCTGGAAGTCCTCTTTTCTGTGTGCTCTGAGGGAAATGAAACTAGCCGTGCAGACTGTTGAAAAGTTACATTTCCTGTAGTTTCAAAATTTTCAATGACAAAATGTGTCATATTTTTCATTGACAGCAGCATTTAAAGGGTCTTGAAACATCTGAATGACATCTACTGGTGCTTGTAGGAACCTCGGTATCAGTAGTACATTGATCCCATCACTCCTAGTCTCTCTACACACACACACACACCATTCAGTTCCTTTGCAGAGCCTCCACTGTGGTGGGGATGACAGTATGTTGGGACTCTTTCTTTTCATGCTGTACTGCTACATGGTGAGACCTGGGAGTCACCATGCAGTGAAATGGGCTCGGCACAATGTGCCATTGAGACATAGTTGTTTTTACTGCAAATGGCTCCTCTCTTTTCATTAAAACAGAGGCAGGGTCAGCTTGTTCAAACACCCTCCCCACCCTCAATGTGGGTGTTACTTTTTAATCGCAGCAGCCTGGAATTTCTGCAGCTGCTTGCAAAAGCCCCCCTCTCTGTTTACGAGATCCGACTGTTGGGCAAACATTGCCTCACCGCTGTGTCTCTGACTCGCTTTTTCCATCCCGCCATTGTTGGGGAGGCCCTCGGCATTACTATGACAACGTGTTATCTTTTGATTGAATGCATGTATATATCAGTTTTTACATCACATCATGTTTGTACATCATGTCGTTGCTGCTAACATTGTTATAGGAGAATGTGCTGTAACACAATATAATGGTGCAGCGCTTCATGTCGTTAGTTATGAGGACCTGAGAGGCCCTTAAGGGTTGAGTTATTTGGTTTGGAGCAGGCTCTCTAAGAGGGGACAATGTCACAAAAATCAAAGGGCAGAAATAAATGATGAAGAGCTTGTGGAGTGAAACTGAGAGTAATGAAATGAGATGTGATGTGAAAAATGTTGTGGCACATATTTAAATAAGACAGTGATACAATTCAATGATGATTCAGTAATCTGATAAAAACAGACCCATTTTCATCATCTGTCAACACTTGTGATTTAAACAATCAAATTTAACACTGGTGGAAGGCTGGAAAAACACAGATACATTTCCAATAGACTTTCTTACACTGAAAGCAGATTTTTGTCAATGGTTTGTCATTTGTAAAGGAGTAACAGATGTGTTCAGACAAATCTGGATTAGTCAGACAAATTTGACTGTTGGAGTGTTTCAGCCCCAAACAGCCAATGATCTTTCCTCCAAACCCCTCTCCTTTTCTTTCTTATCTCCATGATAATTCTCTTTTTTTGCAAACTCTCTTAACCGCTTGAACTTGTCATAAATCACTCATTTCAGCCAGGTGAATGTCACCTGTTCATGTGGAGGTGAAAGTTCGTGAGATTCAATCATTAGCAAAATCAACACCCCTAAAATTGCCATATAAGGCAATTCAAGGCTTTTCATATACTTTTCTTGACTTTGTTTGCAACTGTGACACCTCTAAAATTAGCACCGTGTATAGTGTGAACACTCCTTATTCAGCCAAAGTAAGTTACCATATAACTCACTAACCTTAACCCCAACCTATGATGACATAACCCAGTGATTTTGTGTGATTTATCCTCAGATCATGTATACTTAACATTACTTCTGACTGTTTTCCAAAGCATACGGTTGAGGTTTAGAATTTTGAACTGCCTCTCGTTTTAGTACATCATGAATTTGATTTTGAAGACACATAAATATGCCTGGTCTAGGTTATCCACAATGTACATGTCTGTTTTTTTTTGTTTGTGAAAGTTATGTTAGTAGCCGTTTTTGAACAAATAGTTCAAGGAAAGTTTAAGAAACTAAACCAGCTAAACTAAAATTCTCTCAATCCCGTTTGTATTTCCACCACATCTGTCATGAATCAATCATGGACATTACAGCAGTGAAATGACAGTTTATAATGTCAGAGTTGTTGCCCGTAGTAATGAACCTACAGAGAATTATCAGCCACTCTGCAGCTCCCCTCGGCTTTACACAGGATTTTCCCTGCTATCTAACTCAAAAGCAGGCCGCCTTTGTATTACTGGCTGCTGCCTTTGTTGAAAATTCCAGCATGTGATGTTGACGGAATGAAAAGTTTCAAGTTTCATGTTTCAAGTTTATTTTATTTTTCATGTTTAAGTTTATACAAAGACAGGCGTATGTATACACATACAAGCATAAAGACATATACGTGCATAACAGATAATTGTGAAAAATAGAGCAAGAGTAAAATAGAAACACATTTAAGCACAAATTAAAACCCAATAGAAATAAAACAGATTAAACACAGTTAAAAGCCAGAGAATAAAAGTGAGTCTTCAGGTGCATCTTAAAAGTGTCAACAGACTCAGCCTGTCTAATGGCCTCTGGCAGGCTATTCCAGAGCCGAGGAGCCGCTTCAGAAAGAGCCCTGTCCTCAGCCGTTTTTTCCGCGAACGGGGCACAGCCAACTTGCCACAGTGGGAGGATCTGAGGGGTCTGGTGGTGCTGTAAGGGGTGAGAAGTTCTGAGATATAAGTAGGGGTGGAGAGATTTATAGACAATTAGAAGAATTTTGAAGTTTATCCTGTAATGGACGGGGAGCCAGTGTAAGGATGCAAGGATAGGGGTGATGTGGTCTCATTTCTTGGACCTTGTTAATAATCGGGCAGCAGCTTTTTGGATAAGTTGTAAACGGGAAATGGTAGCCTGAGAAATGCTTAGGTAGAGGGCATTACAGTAGTCCAGCCTGGATGATATTAGTGCATGAATAACTCTTTCTAGGTCAGAGACATTACATTACATTTTACATTACATTTCATTTAGCAGATGCTTTTATCCAAAGCGACGTACATATGAGACTGATACAACACAAGCAAGGATCTAGTCAGGAGACAACAACACGAGCAAGTGCCATAAAGCTTAAGTTTGGGCCCAATAGGACGTAGATGCCAACAGGCAGTGCAACAAGGCAATGATTAGAGTGCATAGAGTGCATAGGAGTATGTTTTTTATTTTTTTGTTTTTTTGTTTTTTTGTCTTTTTCTCCCTACAGTTCATCAAGTGCAGAGGTGTTCGCGAAAGAGCTTGGTCTTTAGTCTTCTCTTAAAGATTGAGAGGGACTCTGCAGATCGAACAGAGTTTGGTAACTCGTTCCACCACCGGGGAACTACAGAGGAAAAGAGTCTAGCTAGTGACTTAGGGCCCTGTTGTGGTGGTGGTACCAGGTGCCTTTTGTTGGCAGAGTGTAGTGGGCGGGAGGGAGTGTAGACCTGAATGAGGGAGTTCAGGTAGGCAGGAGCCGTTTTAGTTGCTATTTTGTAAGCAAGTGTCAGGGTTTTGAATTTGATGTGGGCAGCAACTGGGAGCCAGTGGAGGGATATCAACAGCAGGGTGACATGTGCTGTTTTGGGCTGATTGAAGACCAGACCAGACCACATTGAGGCCACGTGAACCTTAAAGGTTAGTTGGTCATCAATCATGACACCCAAATTTCGGGCAGACTTTGTGGGCATGAGTGGGGTTGATTCGAGCTGGATGCTGATGTTTTGTTGTATGGAAGGACTGGCTGGTATGACAAGGAGCTCGGTTTTAGGTGGCGTTCTTTCATCCATGCTGATATATCGGCAAGGCATGAAGAGATCCTAGCGGAGACTGAGTGGTCTTCCGGTGGGAATGACAGGAAGAGCTGGGTATCATCAGCATAGCAGTGGTATGAGAAACCATGGGAGTGGATGATTGTGCCAAGTGAGGTGGTCTATAATGAGAAAAGGAGGGGACCAAGCACTGACCCTTGGGGAACTCCTGTGGATAAGCTGTGCAGTTTGGACATTTCTCCATTCCAAGATACTCTGTAATATCTCCCTGACAGGTAGGACATGAACCAGCAGAAGGCGGATCCTGAGATACCAAGCTCAGTGAGTGTGGAGAGGAGGAGTTGGTGGTTAACTGTATCAAAGGCAGCTGACAGGTCCAGTAGCAAAAGGGCTGAGGACTGACCAGCAGCTCTAGCTGAGCGCAGTGATTCCATAACCGACAGTGGTGCAGTCTCGGTAGAGTGACTCTGTTTAAAGCAAGACTGATTTTGGTCGTACAGGTTGTTTGCAGAGAGGAATTCAGAGACTTGATTAAAGACTGTGCACTCAAGTACTTTTGACAGAGAGTGAGAGGAAAAGCCTAATTTTGGAAATGGTTCTGAGTTGGAAGAAGCTGGACCTGACAACGGAAATGACCCATTTGTTGAAATTTAGGTCACTATCAATTATAACACTCAGGTTCTTAGCGTGTGGTCTAATGTAGGTGGAGAGGTGATTGAGGTTCTGGGTGATAACAGTGGTATGATGTGGGGGGCCAAAGAGTAGATGTCTGTCTTGTCCTCATTTAATTGAAGGAAGTTATGAACTAACCAGTCTTTAATGTCTTTGAGACAGTTTTGTAATTTAGTTACATCAGCCTGATTTTGGGAATTTAGGGGGGGGATAGATTTGAGTATCATCTGTGTAACATTGAAAAGAGATGTTTTGAGTTTGGATGATTCTTCCTAATGGGAGCATGTAGAAGAAGAAGAAGAGGCCCTAAAACTGAACCCTGTGGAACCCCACATTAAATATTTGCAGGTGTGGAGGATGAGCTGCTGATGGAAACAGTGAATTGTCTTTTTGAAATGTAAGAGTGGAACCAACCAAAGGTGGATCCAGAGAGGCTGACTCAGTGTTGCAAGCGATCCAGGAGAATTGTGTGGTCAGCAGTGTCAAAGGCTGCACTGAGATCTAGAAGAATTAAGATGGAGCATTTACTGGCATCTGCAGCACAGACAAGGTCATTTGTCACTCTTAGTAGAACTGTCTCTCTGCTGTGGTGTTTGCAGAACCCTGACTGGAATTTCTCAAAAATATTGTTTTGGTTTAAAAGGACAGAAGCTGATTAAAATCAATCTTTTCTAAAAACCTTAGATAAGAAAGAAAGCTTAGAAATTGGCCTAAAATTGTTTGGAATAGCTGGGTTAAGACCAGGCTTCTGAAGGAGTGGCTGAACTATGGCATGTTTAAAACAAGATGGGACTGTGCCTGTGGCGAGAGAACTGTTAAAAATCATCAGTAATGTAAGACCAACTGCTGCAAATGTCTGTTTTAGGAGCTTTGTTGGCATTACATCAAGCTGACAGCTAGTGGGCTTCATGCCGGAAATTATGCGACCAAGCAGGGGTAAAGAGACAGGGTGGAAATTATTAAAAACAGGAGCGTCCTCAATAGCCAGTGAGAAATTTTTGATTGGGTGTGAAATATTTGACCTAATGCTGCCAATTCTGTCTATAAAGAAAGGGGCGGAACTCAACTGTGTGCAGTATAGCACCTGGACATTATGCAGTGCGCACACACCAGAGTTATTTTGTGTTTCATCTTCAAAAAAGGCAGCGGTTGCAAGCATGTTTTGATTTAAGGACTAAATATTTACCTTTATGAGAACACTTTTGTCTGTCAAATCATGATTTTTTTCACATAAGCGCATGACACTCTAAAGGTGTGTGCACAAACTGTGTATGCTGCATCATGCACATTCTCCAGCCTTTGCCACCTTTGTCTCAAAAAAATCCAGGGAAAACCCTGTTACAGCGCTTTATAACGAGTTTCAGCTCACATTGTTTAGCTGTAACTTTACTTTACTTTTGGTTCACTCTTAGTGCTCTCATAGTGTCGTTTTGGGCCGCAGCAGGCTGCTGTTTTCAGAGAAAAAACTCAAAAAACCCAATGTACACTAGCTGGTCAGCACCAAACTGCAAAAAGTTAGCGACTAGCCGGTTAACATAGTAGAGCATTTATTAGGTAAAGAGCCAGATATTTCCCTCAGGAGTTGGTAGAGAGCAAAAACAGAGCCAAAAGAGGTCATCAGGTGGACAGAAACACGGCTACAAATGCATGATAATCCAAATGATAAGTCTGCCATATCACTTAAAAGATGGTATGTTAATGTCATGTTCACAACTTGTTTCTGCTGCCCCCAGGTGGCCAAAAAATCTCACAGGTTTATCAAATAAGAATAACAGATTTAAAAAATATGGCATCATTTGAGATAGGGCTGGGTGATATGGCAAAAAATATGATCACAATAATTTTTTTCCCAAATTGATCAATATTGATATTTATCATGATATGTATTTTGATAATGCTGCCAGTTTGAAGAGTATATTGCTCTTGTTTTTTGAGTGTTTGAATGTTGGTTGAACCAAATAAGCAGTTTCACTTATTCCCTAAACAATTCTTAAGCAAGGCGGTTAAGTTAACCCTTGAAACAAACCTTAATCCAGTAGCCAAATCAATTTTACAGCAGGGAGCAGGTAGGTACTGTTCTCAGTGTTTCCCCTAGGTTGACTGCTCTGCTCTCTTTTCCAGCAGTTGGGGAAAGACGAGGTCAAGACATTT
Source organism: Thunnus albacares (assembly GCF_914725855.1). NCBI lineage: Eukaryota > Metazoa > Chordata > Actinopteri > Scombriformes > Scombridae > Thunnus > Thunnus albacares. Next base: position 4,110,885 of record NC_058107.1, read on the forward strand.
CTTGGTCTTGAGAAGCTGCAGCAATTATTAATTGACACACTGTAGCCTGTACTGTACATTTATTGCCAGACTGACACCTTAGTGCTAACCTTTTCCTCTGCTCCACTCACATTCACTGTCACTTTTCTTCCAATCACTCTCTCACTTAACCACTCACTCGCTTACACACTGCCCTATTCCTTAAAAGGAGCTATGCTGCCAAGAGTTTCCCAGGCAACGTCATAGATGTTGACTCACGTTTCCAAACAGCGCTGCTCAGAGGTTCCCAAATGCTATTGATTTCCAAATGAATGGATATTTGGCATTATTTTTGGCAATTAAAATGTCTTTTTTGGCCTGGCGGGGGTTCTTGTTGGCCTCGCAGTCCGCCAGGCATGTACAATTATATGGTAACACTGGTTCTGAAAAATTAATATGCATCAAGAAAATTATTATTCAGTGGACATGCAAGTTAGATGTGTGCACTATTGGTATGATCTTTTTCTCCAAAAAATTAATGTAAAAGCAACTACAACGTTCACACAGACCAGTCACTACCTGCAGAAGCTACAGATAACAAACCAGGGTCAGAAAATTCACTGATTCTTCAATATACATGACCTTCAGCCTCATTTGCATCCAGTATAATGCACAGTCAGCATTTTTATGACGCAATATATGTAATCAAAAGCTGTACATTCAATGGGTGGAGATTTGCATGTGCCACCTGGGTAGGGCTCTGCACTAACAAGACTGAGTAATAATTGATAGACGAACTCCAAGTTAACATATAAGATTGCTGCCATAAAAGTCTGTGTTTGTGTGTCAAGGTCTCTCTGGTGTGCTGAGGAGAATCTGTCATTGCTGCTGAATCAGTTCTTGTATGAGTCCTTTGAGGCATTCACTTCTGTCCTGTCAGTGTGTGCTAGGTTAGCTTCTCTGACCCAGAAATGTTCCCTAAATTTCCCTTTAAGCAGCTGTAACATTAGCAAAAATATCATGGCAGTTTCACATACATTGTGCTTGATCTAACTTTTCATCAAAGACATCATTTCCATTCTAGCTGCTGTTCCCACTAGCTTCTGTGACTAGCTTCTGTAAAAAACTGAGTCATGTTCCAGGGGCCATCCATACCATCCATATTCTAAGATAAATGAATATCTACTACAAACCTTGATACTAGAATTCATTGTGAAGTAAAAAAAACCCAACAACAATTCATTTGTTATGATTTTTAAAAAACAAAAAAAAACTAGTAGTGGTGCACATAGTAGAGCTGTATCATCAAGTGAATATTAATGCCAAAAATTTGTATAATTGATTAATCGTTTCAGTCATTTATGAAGGGAAAATGTTCTTTTGTTCCAGCTTCTCAAATGTGATGATTTGATTAGAGCTGCGACTATTTTGCTATCGATTAATCTACCGACTATTTTACTGATTAGTCGGTTAATCTATTATCTATCTATTAATTAATCTATCTATTTTCCTATAAAAAAATCAAATTGACCATTTTATTTAAGTTCATTTTATTTTGACAACTGTATCTCTTTGTATAATGCAACACAAAACACAATGTAAACAAAGGTTTACAGTACATGTTAAAGTGCAAAACTGTAGGTTTAAACTGGCATCTCCAACATGATAAAAATAAATAAAAAAGAGGGCTTACTATTTAAGTCAGTAGTGCAACCCCAAAAGAAAGTTTCTATCAAGCCCCTCATTAAAGTAAAAAAAACAAAACAACCAAAAACACCTGTTAGACATGTGTGTTGTAATGTAAGAATGTCAGCATGTCCACATGTTCTGGACTTAGGCTAGCTCTTTTCTTGGAAACTATGTTTCACACAAATAAGACTTTGCTAGAACAGCCAGAGAGGGAAACCTTGCCTCATTTGCTTACCACCACTGCAGTGGATCTATACTTTTAGGCAGAGGCTGTTCCCCAAAATACTTGATAATCTCTTCTCTCACTGAATGACTGATGACATCTGCTTCATCTCCACTCTCATTCTAGCTGGATGTTTCTTCTGAGTCCAACCCAAGCAATTCATCCAGCAAAGACACAGACCTCTTCTCTGTAACGCCCGCTGATGCTTGGGCTTCTGTGGTGTGCTGCTGTTGCTGATTCTGTGTCAGTCTCCTCTTTGCTTCTAGCGCAAGGGTTTGCACTTTCACCTGCAGTTTCAGGATTTCTTCTGGGGACAGGAATTTCACTCTGCAAAACCTGGGATCCAGGGCTGCTGCAATTACACTGATGTTTGTAACAGCATCTTTGTAGGCCATCTCAATCTCCCACCTTGTTGAGATTTTCTGTGCTTCAGCAGCCTGAAACGCCTGCACATGGGTGTTGTCAAAAGCTGCATTCTGTGTGGACTTCATCAGTCCTATAATAAGTGCAGGTAGAGAGGAGAAGGTCACATATGACTCCCCACTAAGATAAACAGCAGCACACTCACATGGCTTGAGAACTTGTTCTAGCTCCTCTAACAGGCTCCACTGTTCAGCTTTGAGGTCAAGGAAATGCTTTCCTCCAAAGTGTCAGACACTCTGAGGGAGGAAAAGTTTCATAGCCACAGGAAGTCATTCCTTCCTGTGGCTCTCTGTGGTGCGTCTTGGTGGAAAGAGTCTTGCACTGAATGTACTCCTGAGCTTGACCAGCACATCATGAAGTGGGTTGGAGACATTGCCCATGATGACACATAACTTGGACAGCATCCTCCTCTCGGATATCGTAGCCAGAGAGTCTAGCTCTACCCCCACAACGTCACTTGCTTAGTTTGTTGAGTCTGTTGGTGTCCACTACCCTCAACCTGCTGCCCCAGCACACAACAGCAAACAGGAGAACACTGGCCACCACAGACTCATAAAACATCCTCAGCATTGTCTGGCTGATGTTGAAGGACCTCATCCTCCTCAGAGAGTAGAGACGCCTCTGGCTGTTCTTGTAGAGGGCTGTGTTGTTCTTCACCCAGTCCAGTTTATTATCAATGTACACTCCCAGGCACTTGAAGACCTCCACAATGTCCACACTGACTCCCTGGATGGAAACAGGGGTCACTGGTGCCTTGGCCCTCCTCAGATCTACAACCAGCTCTTTCGTCTTTGCCACATTGAGCTGCAGATGGTTCTGCTCACACCATGTGACAAAGTTTACTATAGCAACTATAGCTATAGCAGGGCCATAAGAGAACTTCTGAGGATTGCAGGACTCTGTGTGGTAGCTTAAGTCTGTGGTGTAGCGGGTGAAGAGAAAGGGATACAGGACTGTCCCCAGTGTTGCTGACCACTCTGTCTGACACACAGACACACATCCTCAACTCCCAGTCAGGGGTGGTAGGCAAACTGGAGGGGATCCAAGAGTAGCTTGAGCATGAGCTGGAGCTGCTCCGGAACAGGTCTTTCCAGGGTTTCCATGATGTGGGAGGTCAGTGCCACCAGTCTGTAGTCCTTGGAGCCACTGGGACATGGTGTTCTTGGCACAGGAACGAAGCATGACATCTTCCACAGCACGGGGACCATTTGAAGACTCAGGCTCATGTTGAAGATATGGTGAAGCACTCTACATAGCTGAGGGGCACAGGCTTTCAGCACCCTGGGGCTGACACCATCAGGGCCTGCAGCCTTGCTTGAGTGGAGTCTCATCAGCTGTCTTCTAACATGGTCAGCAATGAATCACTCTGTGGAGGTTACAGGTAGGGGAGGGCGAGGGGTGGAGTCATCAGGTTGGAGAGGGCAGTTTATTCTGGGAACCACAGGAGGGGTGAGCAGGACCCTCACTGGAGGATAGGAGGCTGTAAGGAGGGGAAGTGGGGGGCAGTGGAATAGATGGTGGTTGGAAGCAAACAACAGATGAGTCAAGGTTGGGATGAGAAGGGGCCATTGTGTCAAATCTACTGAAGAACAGATTAAGCTCACTGGCCCTGTCCAAGCTGCTTTCTCTGTTGCCAGTTGGCCTGAAACCAGTGATGGTCTTCATGCTACTCCAGACCTCTCTCATGTTGTTCTGCTGGAGTTTCCTTTCCAGCTTCCTCCTGTACTTCTTTCAGCCTCCCTGATCTTCACTTTCAGGTCCCCTTGTATTGTTTTCACCTCCTCCCTATTTCCAGCTCTAAAAGCCCTCTTCTTTGCATTTAGGATGGCCTTGATGTCCTTTGTTACCCATGGCTTGTTATTTGAATAAAAATAGACAATCTTTTTCAGACTGTGCAGTCCACACAGAAGTTGATGTAGTCTGTGATGCACTCCGTAAGCCCATCAATGTCCTCTCCTTGCAGCTCACAGAGTGCCCGCCAGTCTGTCACCTCAAAACAGCCCTGAAGTGTCTCATAGGCCGCCTCCGACCATCTCATCACTGTCCTTGTGGTCACAGGCTGAACTTTCACCAGAGGCACATAGCAGGGGTTGAGGTGCACAAGGTTGTGGTCTAGGCCTGTGCAACATCACAAAATATATCATGTGATGAGAGAAAAACGTCTGTCATTTCATATTATGCTCTATTGTTTATTTTGTTGTGATGCAAATCACACTCTTTGCAGCAATATTTTTCATCATTTGGACTCTGTCCATCTTTTGCGCGGAGTAAATTAAATTACTCTTTTTGGCTTTTTACTCGCAAAGCTTTTACTACACTTACAGTAACGAGTGCAGTCGTCGTCAACTTGAGTACTTCACCTGGTTCGTTGTCTCTCCTTGTGCAGCACACACACAGAGGGCTCAGTCCTGCCTGTGGTGAACCATAGAGAACAGAGAAGCCATGACCGTATATGACAGCAAAATGCAGTAGAGAATGTCCTTATTTATTTTATTTATTTTATGTGCACTCGTTTAGTTTCAGCTCAGTGTGAAGTGTACAGAAACACAACAGCGGACCTTTCTGCTCTGTCCGTGTTCAAACTGATTATTAAACTAGATGTGATCGACTTAGTTGAAACATCTGGCACTGACAGTCAGTAGCTGTGTGGGATAACCTTTATTTTATGTGTAATGATGACAACCTTGCAGGTGGTGCTTTTCTTTTATTATTCTCGCTCAACTGATGTTTCAAGCCTGCATTTGCAGGCAAACAAAAATTGATTACATCTCCTTCATAAAAAGGTGAAATATCCAGTTATAACTGACTGATGTGTGTAGAGGTGTGTGTGGTTATTCTGCAGAAGCCTGGGGCCAGATGCATAAAACTGTGTAGATTCATGACTAAAATTGTGTGTACTGCACAGAGCAGAAATATGCAGACGCATTCTTCTCATCAGATTTATAAAGCTGTGCGTAGGCATGGTTCTGTTTTATAAATCTCAGTCATTGAGGAACTGGGCGCATGTGCACAAGCTTCATTTCCACTCCCACAATGACTCATAAATGGATGAAGACACGCACTGAACCAGCTGTTTTCATATCAACATGATGCCTGCTCCACCAGTCTGTACAGCTGTCAAATAAACTAACTGGAAATAAAAAAGTAGACGATACCACTTTGTGACCATAACACCTGAAAGTGGGGGGACAAAAAGTCTTGTTGTCCCCCATATTCCGGCGCCAGTGGTGCGAATTCAATTCAGAATCGGTTCTCGATTCAAAACCGATTCTCGATTGAATGAATAGAAAAGGGGGCTCAATTTTCAGTCTCTTGCTCCAGTATACTGTGCGCCAAACCATCCATTGATGTCCTCATTGCATTGAAATACAATAAAAAACATAACTGGCAGCCAAGTCCACAGCCTTTTATTTTAAAAAGTTAACTGTATTAATTAATGAATTAGCATCTTACAGTCTCCTGCCTGTATGAGAATAACAAAATGACGGAGTGCTCCGCTGTGTTGTTATTAATGTCATGTCCAAGATGCTGAGCGAGCGCAGGGTTTTTGAGGTGAAACAGACTGAGCACCGAGTTATTTTTTTCACCTCAGAGCTGGTTAAAGCTATTTAGTGCTGCAGTGTGTGTTGGTCAGCATGTCTCGTTTGTTACTGCTGGAGTTTGCTGCTGCACTCCAAAGGTAATTATATAGTCATTAAATCAAATCATGCTTGCAACCACTGCCTGTTTCTTGTATTATTTATTTATTGGGACCATGTACAGTGTTAAACATAAATGTTACCATTTGATGTACTGCACCAGAGTTAGCTTATAGCTCATTTTCTTCTGCAGTCCCTTCGGCAGGTCACAATTAAAACATATAAAAGCACAATAACAAACAGTACAAAACAAAAAACACACAGAACGCATAATACAAAACACAAAGCTACACACAATAGCACATCCCATACACCTACAATGTCAACTAGAAATTAATAATGTAAGCTTGTCAAATTAAAAGCAAGATTATTTGTGTTCATGAGAAGACCATGAGATAAAATGTGGAGTTAGTGGTTTCAGAGCTAAGTAGCTCTTAGCAGACTTTTTAATTTGGTTTTAAATGTACTGATGGAACTGCAGTTCTGCATATAATCAGGTAGGACATTCCACTGAGTTGTGGCTTTTACAGAGAATGCTGATTGCCAAAATACAGTGCGACAAAATGGTATGGTACAACCTCGTATAGAGGATATTCTGGAGGATCTAATAGAACTTACTGAGCGAGTGTACACAAAGTTACATAGTGGAGGAGGGGCCAAACCATTTAAATTTTTATAAACTAGGCACACATTTGAAAATTATCTAAAATTCTCAAAGCTCAGTAAATTGCATTTCTCCAGTACCCTACAATGATGGAAATCCATTGGCTTTTTGTCTAGAGTTTTTAGAGTTTGTATAAGGACTCAAGAAGTTTTATGGCTGTTACTCTAGCCTGCCCCCAACATGTGATGCAATAAGACATATGGGAAAGAATCATAGCTGCGTAAATATCTTGGCTGCATCCAAAGAGAGACAGTTTCTAATATGTCTAAAATTTGCTAAGTTGTACTTTATGGTTTTAACTGTTTTTTTTTTTATCACATTTCTTAAAGTTCAAATTCGGATCCAGTGTCACACCAAGATATTTAAAATCAGTAACTATGTCAGTCCTTTTACCTTTGATGAGAATATACAGCGTTAGGAGATTGTACCATGGTTTTAGAGAAAAACATACCTTTAGTCTTGTTTACATTTAGACTCTGTTTCGAAGATACAAGTTACAAGATAACTCATGTGCGTGTGCACACTGTAGACTGTAGAGTTGAGTAGAGTTGAGCTGTAGACGGTTGAGTTCCACCTTATCCGTTCCATCAATAGAACATGCCAGAATTTTCAACAAAGGCAGCAGTCATTAATACAAAGGTGGCCCGCCATTGTGTCTTTCTTACTTGTGAAGCAGAACCTGGAAGTTATGGTTTCACTTTGGCTCTGTATGGTGCTTACATGGCGTGAAATGAACCTTGGTCACGGGTCTGGGTAGGTTTCATTCTTGTTTCTTGGATTGTGCACCTTCCCTCCCACTCCCAAACTATGATGATTAAGCCTCCCCTCTCTCACTCCACTTCTCTGATTATTTTGCACAGGGATTCTTGCATCCTGGCAACCTGAGTAGAGTAGCTAGGTGAGTATTTAAAGAGCAAGGAAAGCGCTGGTCAATAAATATCTGCTTTAGTCATTCATGGATGGGAGATGTTGAAGGTGTATGTGGAAGGATTGAAACATGAACCGGCATGACATGTATTTTGGAGGGTGGGGGTGGATGTAAATGCAAAAATGGTGACTAGCTGACAGACACAGAAAGAGATACACACACCAGTTCCATCTGTTGTACCTCCTGTCATAGATTAATGTGTTTTTGCAAGTGTGTGTGTGCACATAATGCATGCCATTACATTCCTATAGAAGCCTGAGGGGCCACTCTGTATCAGTGCTCTCTCAAATACTCATATGTCAGATAGTGAACCAGACATGTGCAGAGCTTAGCAGCCTGGTCTCAGTGTCTCTGCTCTGACTCCAGATAAAGGGTAATCTGGATCTGTTCACTCTGATCTGTCCAGGCCAGTGGGCCACAAAGATCAGGTGTAACACAAGTGAATTAACCTCTTTGTCAATCCTGCTGACCGGCGACTGTATTTTCATAATGCCTTTAGAAACAGCTCTACATAAGCATCTGGCCATGAAGCAGTGGATAGTGGGTGAAATATGCAGAGAATTTGATGAATTTGAGAAGAAATTTAACAAGAGGAGGTAGAGAAGATGTTTGAGAATGGGTTGTGACTGAGAGAAAGGGACATGAGGATGACATGAGTGATTTACAATCACTAATAGAAAAAAGGAGACTGAATTTGTAAATGTTTTGTTCTTTGTCTTGACTGATGTCAACTAACAAATGACTTCTTTGTATGCGCTTTGCATGGAGTACTAGTGGAGTTTTTGCATTCATTTTGTATCTTAGTACCCTTCTATGGGCACATTTGTGGTGTGTACTTTTCTTAGTAAGCCACTGGCCCACTGTCCAAGCCTTGTGGAAGCTGGAGCTTTTGAATTGAAAATAACTGCTTTGTCCAGATGTTAAAATGTTACATTACATAGTGGACACTTATCTATCAGAATGATAGATTTTGGATCTTCAGAGAGACCTTACAGACAGTGCAATGCAATAAATAATACAGCTGTCTGTGTTTAAACAACAGGCAAATGTATCAAATATTGTATGAGACATCTAATATAACTCTATTTAGTGGAATGGTGCAACAACACCTAACAACTTGAAGCCTCCAGTGCACATATACTGAGACTTGAAGTATATATCTTGTGTCTTGTATATCTTGTGTCTAGCAGGAAAACTTAAAAAATATTTGCATATTCATAGATTCTGAATTTTTGAATGGAGGAGAAGGAGGAGATACCCTTTTCAGATTTTTTAATAGGTAATTTAAAGGTAATTTAAAGGGAACCTATTGTGTTTTTCCTTATTTTCAGTCATATATATAATGTCACAATGCTGGATGTTTATATTAAACATGGCCAAAGTCAAAATGTAGAAGTTGTCCCTGTGATCAAAAAGCACCAATTTCAGACTGCTCTGAACGCTCGGTTTCCAACATTTTTTTTTCTACTTTCAGTCCGAGCCGACGTCATCTGCTCCTTGCACAGTGTGCCAGTTCACTACATGATGGCATTTTTCCATTGTTTTGGGGGTAGTCACATCGAGCCATGACTCCATTACGCAGCACGGCAAAGTAAAATATGGACATGTGCTGGTCATCTGCAGCTCTTCATCAAACATCATCATCACTGTATCTGTTTCTGCGTGTACTATTCCTCCCTGCATTATTTCTAATTGATCCACTAAACAAAGAGCTCCAAATATCTCCATATGTTGCTGTTTCAACTGTTTTTTAGCACCACTAATGAAGCTCTGCTAATTCAGTGAGGAACATGTTTCACGTCCTGTAAATTCTTCACAAAAATCTCCTGTTCTTTAGTCGTTTAAAAGCTTTTAATTTGAAGCAGTGAAGCAGGAAATGTTGAGTGTGCATCAGCGGTAACTTTCACAACTCTGATACGTGCTGCCCCTCGGCAGCGTCCAGAAAGCTGGACAATCAGAACAGAGCGGGCTGATAGGGAGGGGGGCCTTAAAGAGACAGGAGCTAAGACTGCCTGTTAAGAGACAGAGGCTGAACTGAGGGGCTGCATAAAAGGCCAGTATATGATGAATAATGAGTTTTTTTTAACTGTGAATCATGCAATGCTAAGTGGAATTCAAACATAAACATTTAGAGCTGGAAATGAGCATAGATCCTCTTTAAGTTAAAAAAACTATATCAGGCACAAATGGGCACAAATCAGTGTGTTCAGCAGAGTATTTACAGACATGGCTGAAATTATTGGTACCCTTGCATTTTATTAAAATAATGCACCATTTACCCTGAACAGTGTTGAAATTAAAATATATTTTACTATCAATGCATGTCTATGTTTGGTTTGCAGTAGAACAAAACATAAAAGTTGTGAAAATGACTGAATTCATACTTATTCTACAAAGACATTCTAAAATAGCCTGGACAAAATGATTGGTACCCTTTAGAAGTTATATACTAGATACTTTAAGCAGACTATTGTTTTAATTAGTATCGCAGGTGTTTTCAATCTTATAATCAGTCATGCAGCCAGTTTAAAAGGAGAAAATTACTCACTCTGTTGTTTTGTGCTACTGTGTGCATCACATTGAACATGGAAAACAGCAGGAAACAGCAGCAACTAGAGAATGGTCTGAAGATATTAGAAAAAAGGTAATAGCCAAGCATTGTCAATGTAAAGGTTACAAGACCATCTCCAAAGAGCTTGATGTTCCTGTGACCACTGTTGCCAATATTATTAAGAAGTTTAAAGTCCATGGAACTGTAGCCGACATCTCTGAATGTGGTCACAAGAGGAAAATTGGCCCAAGATTGAATGGGGAGAAGGATTGTTTGAATTGTCGAGAAAGAACCAAGGAAAACTTCAATACAGATCCAAGCTGATCATCAAGTTCAAGATATGATAGTTTCAAGTCGTACCGGCTGTCACTGTCTGAATGAAAATGGGCTCCATGGTAGAAGACCCAGGAAGACCCCACTTCTAAGAGGCAGACAGAAAAAAGCCAGACTTGACTTTGCCAAAATGCATGTTGACAAGCCACAGTCCTTCTGGGAGAATGTGCTTTGGACAGATGAAACAAAATTAGAGCTTTTTGGTAAATTAGCGTTTGTTTACAGAAGAAAAAATGAAGCCTCCAAAGAAAAGACCACCCTGCCTACTGTGAAACATGGAGGAGGCTCAGTGATGTTTTGGGGTTGCTTTGCTGCCTTGAATCTGTGCAGGACATAATGGAATCAGAAGACTATCAAGACATTTTGGACATGTTTTGGAGAAACATACAGTCCAATGTCAGAAAGCTGTGTCTTAGTCGCAGGTCATGGCTCTTCCAGCAGGATGCTGACCCTAAAGATACATCAAAAACCACCCAAAGTGGATGAGAAGAAAACGTTGGACTGTTCTGAAGTAGCCTGCTATGAGTCCTGATCTGAATCCGATTGAACATCTGAGAAAAGGGCTGAAACTTGCAGTTGGGAGACAGCATCCATCAAACCTGAGAGAAATGGAGCAGTTTGCAGTTATTCAGAGTTACAGAAAGCACTTGACTGCAGTTATTGCCTCCAAAGGCTGTGCTACAAAATATTAAGTTAAGGGTACCATGCCATTCCATTTTCATTTGTTTTATTGTATTAAATAATATGTTAAGGTGTAAACAAAAGCAAAGTCTCAGTTATATTCAATGTGAAATAAAGGATGATGGATAGTATATACTTGTCAGTTTCAACTTAATACAGAGAAAATTTATTTTTTTTAAAAAAAGGTGGAAGAGTACTAATATTTTCGGCCACATCTGTATATGTCATTAAACATGTTTGTAGGAGGTCTTCAAAACAGGATCTTACAACAGATCAGATAATGCAGACTTGTTGTCACAGAACACGTGGATTAGAAATAATCTTTTTTAAACTTTGTAAATTTATCATCATTCTATCATTACCCAGGTAGATATGTGAAATGATCGCCTTTCCCTAATTTCAGATTTTTCAGTAGGTTTATCAGAGGTTGCAAACAGAACACCCATCATTGTTAACTTTGCTGCTGCAGTATGAAAGCTGTCTCCACTATCAGAAAGAGATAATCAAGTGTTTCTTCTAAAATGTCCTCAGTCAGGCAGAGGCAGCGGGCTGGCACAGAGGAAGCCAGGAAATTCAAGTGGTGGTGGCAGTTCAGAGCCTCTGATTCAGGAGGTCAGTAGCTCCACCCCCATCATTAATCACTATCTCCCCCCACAGATGGACCTGCGATCTCAGATGCCACCACAACCCCATCACCCCCCTTCCCTCACTCATTTGGCTGTGAGTGACAGGGCGACATCAGCCTAACAATAGCTGCTGGTCATGTTTCCTCCCCTTCTCTCGCACCACTGCAGCCTGATGGAAAGACAATACCCTTTCTGGCTGAAAGAGAAGTGTGAGGTGACACGCTACTGAGAGAGCCTCCCCAGTCAGCCCACTGATCAACAGAATTCATAAAGTGGAGTCAGGGGCATCGTGTCAGGTTACATGTCACTTACAAATGTGCAGCAGCTATTTCTACAGTGCTGCATGTTATTTTAATGAAAATAAATTAGCCTTATACTCCAGTACACCTGACGATAGATAGAATAGTGATTCAAGCCAGTTCATTACCAATTTTACAGCACCAGCACCAATCAAAAGACAGTTAACTACTAGCTGGCAAACACAGTGGAGCATTTAGAAGCTAAGAGCCAGAGCCGGAGGTATTTTTCTCAGGAATTGGTGGAGACTAAACAAGGGCTAAAAGGAGAGTGATGATTGCATAATGTTGCTCTGTGTCTGCTTAATGTGAAAATAGGTAACTGTTTGCCAAAGAGGTTTTCCTTGCTATAATCCTCCCTCCTGTTCATACTGGCTATTAAAAGATACCCTTCAAATGTGCTTTCAATGTAAGTGATAGAGGTGTGTCCACACAGTCATTTAGTGCAAAAATGCATTTAAAAGTTGATGTGAAGCTTATATGAGGCTTCAACAGTCCGAATTAGTCATATCAAGTGGATATCTGACACATTTACAGTCTTTTTAGCATCAAATTCCCTCTTTTGTTTCCTTGGACAGTGTTTCCCTGTTGAGCTGTGGTGGAAGTATAGTAACAAAAAGAGGGACTTTGATACTAAAAAGACTGTAATGTTGAAAGATATCTACTTGATTGACTAATTTGGGCGGCCGCAGTTTCATATTGGCTTCAGATAAATGTTTAAATACATTTTTGCACAGGCGGACTGTGGATTTTGTCCCCAATCACTTACATTGTAAGTGCATTATGAAGGAATCTTCTAATGATCAGTGTGAACAGGAGGAATTATCACAGCAAAAAAAAAAACCCCTGTTTCAATGTTCATTTGGGCATTTGGGGTTGTTTTAAGGCAGACTTTAAAAACTGTTAACCCATCCTTTAAAATATGTTATTTGTAATCCATCCATACATTCATACATCCACATGTACATCAATGAAGCAGCCACAGTAGCCTAATAGTTATCAACTGTACCAATTAACCACTACTTACACTATACATTAAGATGGTAAGCAGATACACATATACAGAAACATCTCCTGTCACATGACTGCACAAATGTAAGATGGTGATTTTGAGGGTCATAAGTGCTAACCAGTGCTAACAGGCTGCTGACATGTGCACTGTTATTGGCTATTCTCGACTCTACTGCCAAACAACAATGTCAAGACTGAGAAAACAAAGTGATTGCCACACGCGGTTTTAAATATATCCACATTTGTTAGGACATGGTCTAAATTCCCCCTCTGTTGTTGAAAGCATACCAGTCAGTGAATGAAACTCCGAACTGTTTGTGGAAAAGGAAAACCTGCAGAGCTATGGACATCGATGGCTCCTGGTTGAGAGTTGCTGCGTTAAATGAAGTACGGGTGGAAATTAGATGTGACACATACTGAATAATTAGCCGCGGATGATGGGAGCCTGCGGTCAATTATCTGCTCTGTCTGTCAAATGGAATTTTATCCCAGATCGTAAGTGGACAGTCAGGCAGGTTGGAGATGTTGGAACATGCTGTTCATGATAGGTTTAAAAGAAAAATGAACAGGTTAAGAAGAATTTCTTATGAGCTGAAAGTAAGAAAGAGTGTAGTGGAGAGCAATGAGGTTGATGAGATTTTGCAAGTACAAACTGCTAACGGCACATACTGTGACCACATTACATACAGTTTTGATGTGAGGCTAAGACATTTCCTGTGTCATTATATCGTCGAGTGCCATGATATCTAATGAATGTGTAACCTGACCTTCATCCAACAGTGAGCTGAAAGGCAGTGATGTTGTTGGGAAAGCAGGACTGTAGTGTCTTCACTTGTACAGGTGATCAAAGCCACATCACTCCACAGTGTTCTCTACCTGTAAAAACTGTGATCATCAAATCATTGCTCTTAGCTTTTATTGTCCAAAGAGCAGCTCTCCTCATACACTGTGCTCAGTACTTCCCCTTTTGTTCACTATTATGGCTTCAGGTCATAATAGCATCCTACATACAAATGACTTGCTAAGTTCAATTCAATTTTCAGTTCAATTTTATTTATATAGCGCCAAATCTCAACAAAAGTCATCTCAGGGCACTTTTCACATAGAGCAGGTCTAGACTGTACTCTTTAATTTACAGAGACACAACAATTCCCCCATGAGCAGCACTTGGCGACAGCGGTAAGGAAAAACTTCCTCGAGCAGAACCCGGCTCTAGGTGGGCGGCCATCTGCCTTGACCAGTTGGATTAGAAAAAGAGGGAGGGAGGGGGTGCGGGGGAGGGAAGCAGAATACTAACAATAATAACAATAACAATAATTATAATAGACATATGACTAGCAATAACAAGTAGCAGCAATAGCTGGAGAAGGACACCAACAGGACTGCCATCGCCACCATCCCCGCACCACTCCTGTGGTGAAGGTGGGAGTGGTTATTGTACAGCAACATTTGATTAAAAGCTTTCTTGCTCCTGACAACACTTTTATAAAATGGACATGACCGAGTCCTTCAACTTCAGTGCCAGCTTATAGCATTGAAAATTCTGTCCTGTTATTTTGTGAGATATGTAAGACAGTTACTGGGCGTTCAGAACAAAGAGTTAAGGAAACTCAAAATGCTGTGGTGATGTGAGTGTGTCGCTTCAGGTAGCAGTCAGACAGTGAAATATGATTCAGGAGTTTAAAGGTTTATCAGAAGCCAAAACGTTGCACAGCAGATTATGAGACAGGGTTTTACAACTCTGGGAAGTTTCTGTATCAAGGTGAAAATCATTTTATACTTTGTCTCGACAATTGTGAAGTAAACAGTGGAATTTTGTAATAGCAGGAATGTGCCATTGCATGTTTTTGATCCTTGTGAAGAATGACTGACTTTCTTCATGTTCTTCGTGCTTGGTATTAGGAGAATTGGGAGAAGAAATGACCTTGGTCAGTTGTGTAATCTTCTTGCTCATCTTCATATGCAGATCTTGAGTTCCAGCGTTAAATTCCCATTGTACAACATGCTGAATGCTGGAGAGGGGGTGTAGTGGGTTTTGCTGGTCAAGGTGTTGTTGTCAGGCTGTTGTAGTGAGGCTGCCAGCCTACTCCATCGCCATTTTTACAGGGAATAAACTCAAACACAATGCTTTAAATTCAAATAAAATGAAGGATGAGGGTTATCATTCATTATCTGTCACTGTTTCAACAAAAAACTTCTCTTTGCATTCACCCACCACTCTCAGTCATCCTTATCTCTACTCTCTCCCTGCTGTTGTCTACCCTCATATTAGGTTAAAAGCCACCGTCTGACTGGTGGAAACCAATAAATTACAAACGATAACCTGAGACCTTTTCTTCAACCCTCAAACCGAAACTTTCAGCATCTATGTAGCCGTGAGGCTCTGACTGCGATATTCATTCTGCTCATATCCCTGTGCAAATACATGCATAATGGCCGAAAGTTAAACCTGCACAGACTGCACACACAAGCTTGCTGACTACATGTGTGGAGCCCGTTCGCCCACAGAGATACCCAGAATAATATGTTGAGAACTGTGAGAGCATCCACTATCAGCTATAGCCCCAGTTTGTGACTTTTTTCAATTTTTAAGGTATTTCCACAATCTTCAAAGAACGAGACTATATGGACAAAAAGTATTTTAAACCCCTATTCCTGAATTGCAACTCTTTCTTAATCAGAACAAATCAGTTCTTATCATGTTCTCATGTTTCTTAATCACATCAATCAGGCAATGACATATCATATCTTTTTTTGTATAAACATTGTTGCTATGGTGGTTTCTATGGACACTGCTATTGCTGAAACCACGTAGTTGCATGTCATTTGAATCATTGTCTTTGCACTGTGTAATCTGAGCTGTAATAATAATAATAATAATCATAATAATAATTTTATTTATATAGCACTCTTCAAGCTTAAACCTGCAGTGCATACATTTTGCATATAAATGAACGTCTGTTACATTCAAGCCTTTGCCAAACAAGTTCAGTGCTGATTAAGCCTATCACTGCCCGATAAATCTCTCTGTATTTCACAGTATATGGAGTTTTCAAATCTCATGTCAGGAGCAACATTCCCACGCACGCCTTAATCATGCAGCTCTTCTAGACTTTCCAAATGTTATTGGACTGAATGGATCAAATTCTGATCCATTTCATGGGGGTTGTGTGACACTGAAAACAATTTATCCACCGTTTTACAGCCACAACAGTACGTTACGGCCAGTGGTATACTGGCATACTGGGACAAATCCCAGTGGGCTGGTGGACCATCAGAAAAATACACTCGGTGTGCCTGTCATTCAGGGTGCGCATGAGAGCGTGCTGCATACCTGTGTCTGGCTGTATTCAGACAAAATCAGGTGTTGCAGTGCACCACTACAGGGTTGAATACATTCAGAACATCCTTCCCTGTCTATTGATACTTATACTTATTGTTGTTGTTGTGATTGTTGCTCTCCTGTCCCCCCTCCCCCTTTCCCTCTCTCTTTCTCTCAACCCAACCGGTCAAAGCAGATGGCCGCCCACCAAGAGCTGGGGTCTGCTTGAGGTTTCTACCCGTTAAAGGGGAGTTTTTCCTTACCGCTGTCGCCAAGTGCTTGCTCATGGGAGAATTGTTGGGTCTCTGTAAATTAAAGAGTATGGCCTTGACCTGCTCTATGTGAAAAGTGCCTTGAGATGACTTTTGTTGTGATATGGCGCTATATAAATACAAATTGATTGATTGATTGATTGAGAACAGGATTAAAAAATATATATATTAATTTATATTTTAAATACCAGTAAATACTGTTTCTAGAGCAGTAACGGGAAAGTTATCAATAATATCTCACTGGAAACAAATCTAAAATGTCAGTGAAATAAATAATAAAGAACACAGACATCAGTCAGTATCAGTCCTTCATCCTGTCCTCTGTCCTCGTCCCTCTGCTGCTGATGTGAGGAGGAGAGTCTGGTTTGTCTCAGCCTGTAGCTAAATTTACAAGAATTTGCTAAATTTTAAGATTTGAGGCAAAGATAAACAGTTAGACTACATACAGACAGCTTTTGTTTTAGCTTGTTTGTAACAATTTGCTATTAGCTTAAACAGCGTGCTGCGGTTTCCAAGTGATGGAACATGACTGTGTGTGTGTGTGTGTGTGTGTGTGTGTGTGTGTGTCGAACACAGAGTGCAGAGGAGAGGCCAGAGAAGCAGCGTGACCATAATTGACAGAAAAATGTGGTGGAGACTCTCAGCATAGTGTTTTTCTTTTTGTTCAGCTCTGTGAAAAAACACTTAAGCGCTGTGCCTGAATCTTATAATGGTAGGGAAAACCCTGATTACTTTGACTTTGTGTATGAAGCCTCCATGCAAAACGTCCAGCCATCGGCCACTATCTGAGCCAAGTTCCTCCGATTCTGATCCCTTTATAAAATGTTCGGGACCAAAGATCAAAACCTCTATTTTACTGCTATTAAACTGGAGGAAGTTTGCTGCCATCCAGTCCTTGACATTGGATAAACAGGAATGCAGTATGGTTACATTGTTCAGTTCATGTGGTTTAAATGAGAGGTACAACTGTGTATCATCAGCGTAACAGTGAAAGGAGATGTTGTGTTGCCAAATGATATGTCCAAGGAGTAACATGTACAGTGAGAATAAAATTGGTCCCAGAATAGATCCTTGGGGCAGTCCACAGGCGATGCTAGCCGTTGAAAATGTCCTATTTTCCAGATAATAGGAGAACCACTCCGGTGCAGCTCCGGTGATTCCTGCTCATTTCCTTCATCTCTCAATAAGAATTTTGTGCTCTATGGTGTTGATGGCTGCACTCCAGCAGCAACAGAGCAATGCGCAGACTCTGCACCCAGTAATACTGGGTAGCTTTCAAAACCACTCTTGAAAGATGTTATTGTTCCTTAGTGCCTAGAGAAGTTGTGTCAAAACTACTTTCTTGAATATTTTTGATATAAATGACAACTTAGAAATTGACTGAAAGTTTTGTATATCAGCCAGATCCAATGTGAGCCCTTGCAGAAGTGGCTGAACAGTGGGGAGAGGGTCAAGTGGGAGTGATGACATGCCCATATGTGACACAGTGTCGAGATGGTCCTGTTGTGATATGGGAATAAAACAATTTAATAATGCCAGGTAAGGGCTGGGAATATACACAGATGTTGCAGGAGGAGTTAAAGTAAAGTAGTAAAGGAACTTTTCACGCTCTGCTGGAGAAGCGGCAGTTATGGTTGTTTGTAGGGGATTGACAAGGTTATTGATGGTATTGAATAAAGTGCGAGGATTATGCTAACTAGCAGAGATGAACTGTGAAAAGTATTTGCCTTGAGCCTCTTTCACCTTGCTGTTGTAACATTGTAATAAATCTTTTAATGATTGATAGAACAGTTGTAATTTAGTTGATTTCCACTGTCTTTCTGCTCCCCTGCATATTCTTTGAAGTGTCTGAATGTCTTTGTTTATCTAGGGGGTTGCTCTTATTGTCAGTTTTAGCTGGGTTTTTAGAGGTGGAACCTTGTCCAGGGTGGATAGGCACAGCTTGTGAAAAGCATTAGTGAGGCCATTAATAGCACAAAAATACACCTTCTTTTTGTAATTTGTCTCCACAGTGTCAAACAAGAAGCATGTATGATCCAACAGCGAAAGGTCTCTTACATTTAACCCCCCGAGTAAACACTAAAGCTGAAGTTATACTTTCCGTGTCTGTGAGAGGCCGCTAACGAGACATAAATGATGTCATCAGAGGGGTGTGTGTGTGTAGGCTCTGTGTGACCATGGGGACTCGTCCGCGCTGTCACAATGCTGTCTTCCTGTAGATGCCAATCTGCTGCGCATGTGTGGAACGCGTCCTCCGAGTAGACTCCAAAAAGAAGTACAAACAGAACTACTACGCATCTGTGGTGTCGGCAGCCGACGATGCACGCATGCGCTCAGGAGTATGTCTGTGGCTTGAGTCTAATGTGTGGCAACGGTTGTGAGTTGAATCAGGTTGTAAGATTCAGTGATATTTAAAAATGCTTTCGAGGTGTTATTTGAAGTGTCATCAATATGGAAAATAAAGTCATCAACAATAATCTATATGGTGCTTCATATAGATAAATGTTTATAATTTAACAAAATAACAAAATTGACTTATGGGGAATAAATTTGCTCAAACTTAAAGCCAAATCAAGACAACAATTTGACTTATAGATGAATCAGTCAGATGAATGATGAATCAGCATTTTGTTTCCTAATAACTGAAACTATCTGTCAGTTTTAGTGCTGTGTTTACAACAGTTACTGAGGACAACAAGCATTGTTTTAATAGAGTTATTGAGTAGTGTTGTGTACCATTGTTTCTGCCTGCTGTTTTGAATTTGTTCATGTCTCCATCACCTGACGACTGGGCTGCTTCACGTGTTTCTCTGTCCTCCTTAAACTTTTTCTTTAAATCTTAAATGAGTTTTTTACTTTCAACACCATTAACGTTACATCATGTGATTCTTCTCACTTCTGTCTCCTCTCTCCTGATTCCTTCACACACTCTGAAAATGTTAAAAGCCTTCCTTTTAAAAACCTGAGTGAGCATGAAGCAGAAGTTTAACTTGTATGGTGTTAATTACAGTTATTGTGGACAAACGACACACAGTGGGAACGCATCAGCAGTCAAGCTATCCAAACTATCAAGCTGCATTAACATTACTGTATGTACAGCAGCAGCAGCACCTGATGAACTGGATGGTTAAAACAACACTAAGATCAATTTTAAAAACTTAAACTTCACTGAAGAATGTTTCCAGCTACTTATTTTGTTGTCTTTTGTCTGAAATCGTTATTTGATGTATTACATGTCAGTTAATGTCATATATGATCCTCTGAACTCTGATTCATTTATCTGTCTTATGAAAGTGGCTCCAGTCTCCCTGCTAGCTTCAGCACAGAGGGTTTGTTTGTTTTTCAGGAGCTGATGATGGTTTGTTGGTCTTTGTTAACAGTAACAGCTGTCTCCATGTCTCGTACGATGATACGGTTTTCCAACGGAAAACACAACGAGCGCTCCTAGAAGCTACGACAGAAACTGTGGTAGGGAGCTGGTCTGAGCCAACAGCTGTGAAGTGATTGAACATTTGCATAATTCAATTTGAGAGGTGGCTAATCAGCGTTTAGCCTCCACTACAGCCCTGATTACAACACACCATATGCAGTCTATGCAACACACATATGAACACGTGCAATTCTCCAGAGAATTCACCGCTGTATTCACACATTGGCTCAGTCAGACATTACACTAAGTTTGTACTAGAGAGCTGACAGGTTAAAGTCCGTTTAATGACCAGTCCGATGTCATTTGCGTCCACACATACAGCTCCTCCGGGTAATGTCCGGAAAATTTCAGGGTTGCAGTGCATGTGTGAAAGGAACTTAAGTTAAATTAGTTTTTATCTGTTTCTTTCAAGTGGGACACAGGCAATGGTAGGGGAAACACTGCACATAACGTGATTACTCACTTTTTAATTTTTTTAATGACCTCTAACTTGTCAGGGAGGACAAGTACATTTCTCCTCCACTTGCCCTACAAAAAAATCCACTTGTCCTGGACAAGCGGAAAAGCCTTAATGCCGAGCCCTGGCATGACATTATTGTAAATTATTTAACTTAATTAAGAAAGACTTGAAAAAAAACGTATCCACAACTTTGGAAATGGGTTAAACATGATTTTTTAGCATGCAGGAACAGAATATGTTTTGAGTCAGATTGTCAAAAACTCAGTAATTCATAAAAGCCACAATTGCTGTTAAATGACCTTCTGGGTTTTTTTTTAAAGAAAGAAGTGCCTGGAATGTAATGATAAAACAGGAGAGACACAAACTGGGGCTCTCCTATCCTTTGCATGCCATGTCCTGTAGATGAGATTATACATCAGTAAGTCCTTTTGTTTATGGAGAGGTCTCAGAGGAATTCCACAGCTCATTGGCACATGGAAATTGCTTGACTTCAAGCAGATGTGGCTCTTTGTCCAGGCATGCTACAAACACCTTGATACACTGAGTGGCTGGAAAGACAGGAATGAAAGGTGGACAATGGCATGAGAGAAAGAAAAGTGACTGCTTGGACACTGGGTAATAAATACTGTGAAAACACATTTCCCATATCATTTTAACTGTGACAGAGAGAAATTCACAAAGTGTGTTCTTTGTTCACAGGGTCAGGGAAGCAATCAGCAAATTCAAGCCAAAGTGTAGCTGAAATCAATACAAACTAGATATAGTTCCTAATGTGCTTATGGATCGCTCAGTGCGAAAAAAGGAAACAGTTGTACTTCCTGTCTTTGTTTTTCTCCTGTTGAGATTGCTTAAGAAAACACATTGTACAAACAGAGGAAGGCTAGCAGCACTGCAAGACGAGCTTTAATTTATGGTGAGCTTGGTGGGGGCCATGGGGAAACAAGTTGCTCTCTTTTGTTCACCCACAACCATGATGGTATGAAAATGGATGTCCTTATTAATAATGTCTAAAATGAATCCAAGTTTATTGGCTGAGAAAAGATTTGACACAGTCAGCGATTATTGATGGAGATAGCCAGCACATATGGCATTGTCTTACTTTTTTCATAGAATGAGACCTAATGATGTTAAGAAGAATTCTTCATGGATTTATTTGCCCTATCAATTTTATCTCCAGTCCCATCCAGTTTGGTGACAAATGTCTCAGCATAGTAAGAACTGGACATGGAAAAGATTATTCAGTGTTGCTCACGTGGGAATGAAAAATCAATATTGACCTTGTTGGAAAAAAGCCAGGGGAGACCTATATAATTTGTGAGAGTCAGCAGCAGGAAAAAGTGCTCTTGTTTTGTTGAAGTCAAGTAGGCCTGATATGGTAGCGTGAGGAAGGATGTTGGTGGACAGAGGCCTTTTTCAGGGAGCCAAATCGAATAATTACTCAGTAATTACACATAAAAACTATGATGTGAAGCTGTAGCATGCTTTACAGTTAACTAGTACATATCCCCCACAGTCTGTCTTAATTCAAAGGGTGTGATATTGATTTCAATTCTTTTGATGAAGCAGAAATAACTATCTATCACAAGCAGACGGTGTCAGCACTGTGGAATCTGTCTGAGCAAGTCATTTCCTCTATTATTCAGTCCCAGAATCTCATTTTCTTAAAGCAAATAGTGCTTAAACAGTTAGTCAATTCTATGTTTAGATGGAAAATTCATCCGTTATTTTGATAAATTAGTTCATTTATGATTAATACAAGTTAATATAGCAAACATCCACTGCCTCCAGCCTCTCCAATGGAAAGATGTACTGATATTGTTTCATATCATCGTAATGTTCTTCGATTCTCTATTTTTTTTGGACTCAGCCAGGGTAGTGTTGTTTCAAAAGAAAGATAATTGCATAAAGTTGAGCAGTTAGTTGAATCCTTTTATAGCTTATAGCTTATCTGAGATATAGCAACATCAATGTATATATTGACCATAATTGTGATATAGAAAAGATATGTTTGAGGTCATTTAGAGGCATCTCTCTCACTTGTTTCCTATCATCTTTCCTCTGTTGCTGTCTAATAATGGCATACAATTACTCCCAAAAATAATTTTAAAAAGCTTGTAGGTGTCACATCCTCCTTGTGTTTGTGTTCTTTTGGGTTTTCTATGTTACACTTATATTGTCTGGTCATTTGGTTGAGCTTGTTTGTATTATTTGACTTTGAGGGACTTTCTGGGCATTTTGGGTTTGATTGTCTTGCTGCTGTATTTATACCCATAAACCTTAATGAAGGGAACTCCATTCAGCTGTGAGTGTGACTACAAACTGAATGCACTCTGTGACGAGGTGGGAGTGCGTAGGGGCTACTTTGGAAAAGAAGGATTTGGTTTTCTCTGTGTTTCCCTTGTGTGTTCCTTCACTCTTCCTGTGTTCATGTGCTCCTCCTCTCACCTGCCCTGCATTACTCTTGTTAGCCCAGCCCTGCTTCTAGTGTCTTCCCCAGTCTATCAGCCCTCAGTCTGCCCTTTGTGTTGTGTCACCTGTTCTTTGTCTGATTACTTTAGTTCCTGTTTTATTTTGAAATGAACTGTGTATCTGGTCAGTGTTCCTGGTTCCTGATTCTCAGTGTCTCCTGTGTCTTTTGAGTGTCAATAAATATTTTTGCATATGATCCCACCTGCCGTCTTCTGCGTTTGGGTCCACCTGCTCTACTCACTTCATGAAAATTGGTTGATATATTGTTATCAAATTTTTGTATCTCTCAAATATTGATACTGTCAGCCTTAAAAAGTCTTATTTAGTGAATTGTTGGTCATCCAAAACAACAAAAGCCATCAGAAAAAGATTGAGTGGTGAACCCAAGACTTTCTTTTTTATATTAAGAAGCATTAAAATTACTGCTAGAGCCTCTGAACAGTTGCATGAAAAGAACATGAAACAATAGAAAGAAGTAGGGGTTCATGGTTTGGTATGTACCTCGGATTGGGGTCACAGTTCGGTATGATTTTGGTACGCAGAAAAAAATGTGTAACCTGAAGCACCAGATGGTTTGTTACACAGAACCATCTGAGAAGTTGTCCTTGGGAAAGTGCAGACACTTTCACAAAGTACTTGGCAAGTGATTGGATGAACCATCTGTCTATAACCGTCTATCACCATCTTACCTTGCAAGGCAGCTGGATTGACGAGATCACACAAGAATCCTCACGGGACGCTGATTGGCATAACTCGATTGGCACAAGAGCATAACTTGAAGCCTGACAAGATGGATTCTCATGTGATCTCGTGATGGCGTAATCTTGCAAATCCAGCTGCCCTGCTAGGTAAGAGATTTTGGTCCTTTATTTTGAAAAATGTAAACATCCAACAATGGCTCATTGGCTGTAACTGTTACTGAAACAGTTTAGTTGTGCTGCAGTGGAAACTATTATTAACACATTTTAGTTGTGTAGTTGTGCTGCAGTTGAAACTATTACTGATACAGTTTAGTTGTGTAGTTGTGCTGCAGTTGAAACTATTACTGATACTGTTTAGTTGTGCTGCAGTTGAAACTATTACTGATACAGTTTAGTTGTGTAGTTGTGCTGCAGTTGAAACTATTACTGATACTGTTTAGTTGTGCTGCAGTTGAAGAGGAAAACAACCCTCAGGCACATATTTTAATAAGAATGTTGCTCTTGGTCAGTGTCATGGGAGGATCGTCAAGCTTGTGTGTCTTGTTTGTCATTCCGACAATGGCTGCAATGGCTTTAAATAAGCAATCTGAACACACTATGCTGTGCTCTAAGAACTGCTGGTGGGCATTTGTCTTTTTTTTTTTGACTAAACAATTCATCAATTTGACAGTAAAATTTTAACTCAAGGTCAGTTTACTGGGTTTTTTTTGCCCTGTCGCCTCACCTTCATTTGTGGTTGGAGTTTGCTCAGATGGTTTAATTGTCAATGACTTTTGACAGATCAATCAATTAACCAACAAAATTCAATAGATTACTCAATAATAATAATAATAATAATAATAACAATAATAATAATAATAATGATAACAATAATAACCATAATAATAATAATAATAATAATAATAATAATAATAATAATAATAATAATAATAATAATAATAATAATGATAACTGCCATAAAAGCAGGAATGCTATCCAATATAAATCTGAAACATTTCAAACAGTCATTTTCTGTCTATTTTCTGTTATTCTGTCTTGTTTATTTATATTATCACTCCTTTCTTGAAACTTCATGAAGCAAAAGAAACTGCAGTGGAATGATCTCTGTCCATCAGATGAACATTTCTACAGTGAGTTTTTTTAGTAAAAGAATACATTTCCATTATTTGGGTGTGATGATAATAACAGAGGTGAATATCTCTCTGCGTTCTGGTTTGTAGGTGCGTCTAGAACTTGAAGAATGTGGCTCTGCAGTGTAATCTGATTCCCTTTAATCGGTGTGTACTCCTGTGAAATCTAACATGAGCTTGCTGACACTTTGTTTCTGTTTGGCGTAAGCACTATTTGACCGCCTCTGACCTACTTGCAAGCTGCTGCCCATCAGAATACTGCTTAGCACTCCTACATACCTAAGTTGGTCAGAGATCACTGAGGGGATCAACATCAGATTAAAACATCAGATTAGCCATTGAGCGCATGAGGCTGTGGCTGTTTATGCAGCGGGTGTGGTTGACACGGACCATTAGCTTAAATTAAACAAACAAAAATAATTTGTCTTCTAAGCTGCAAGGGATGTATTTCCAGTCTTAATTGTGAAAGATTTAAGTTCAAAGTAGAAGTATGAAGCTTAGACCTTGTTGTTGTCCATAAGGTTATTATCACCTCATGGCAGCTTATCAGCTTGCCATACTAATCCCATGTCCCATTTCAGTGCAGCCAAAGCCCCACATGTTAGCTTCACATGGACTGGATATTGAAATAACATCTCCTGCTCCAAATTTTATGTTGAGTCAGTTACAGTTCTTCCACTACTATATATGCTGTATAGGCTATATGTCTCGCAATCTTGCAAACATCGAGGGCTGAAACAATTTTTATTCTTAATTAAACTTTTGATTGACTGTTTGGAACACTAATGTTACTTAATGTTTCTTTTTAATTACAAAATGGCTGTCACGTTTATTTTTATAATTTCCTAATCATTTAATGAAAAAATATTATGAAATTACAGCACTTGAGTGTTCAATTGGCTCATTTACAATTAATGAATGAATTACAACGAATCGTTAGAGTTTCTAACAATATACAAATAACAGTAACGGCTACATTTTTTGAAGGAAGTGTACGTACTAGCTGTTGAAACAGCTGTTGAAATACAGTTACTGAAAGAAGCTGGGACGGCAAATGGAAGTGAGTCATTGAATGAAGCTGTCGATTGAAGTTGAAGTACAGTATCAATTGAGCTGACAAATCTCTATTTCACCTACTTGCTACTAGGCATGCTGTGGTGGTTGATGTTACTGATGTTACACGGTGTTGGGACCGATTACATTACTTGCCTTGCGTTTCGCTTTTTTCTGTAGAAACAAACCCATTTATTTAATTTTCACGACCCACTGACAGCAACCTGAAGCCCGCCATCACTAACTCTTAAATAAGGGGAAGATCTAAACTAAAAATCTAATGTTAAAGATCAAAGTAAGCACTTTACGGATGAGCGTCATTGATGAATATCTTATTTTGTAAAATGTCCAGTGTAACCGGTAACACCGTTGTTTTCACGAGTTTGTTAGTCCGTTGGAAATTTCCTCACCGTGGCATCCCCGGTTGGTACTAAACTATGTGGTTCTTTCCTGCAAATATACTCACAAATTGTTTGGAAATAAGCAAAAAAATGTAAGTTTAAAAATTTAATTCAGTTAACATGGTAACTGACTCTTTGAAGCTAACCTGAGGGGTATTCCATCAAGCTGGATAAAGGAAAAGCCTGGCTTATTTCAATAAGCTTATTTAAGTTAGAGTTCCATTCCATCACTGTGACTTATATGAATCCCCGTTTAGTAACCATGGCGATTTATACTACAAAACTAGCCTGCTCTGTGGCAGGCTAACTGTTTCCATCTGTATCAAGCGGAGGTTTACTGTCTGTTAGAATCTAAATCCTGGTTGGATATTAGTTTAGATACTCAGAACTATCTGAAGTTTTTATGAACATCCTTCATTTCTTTGAACAGTGGTTTTTGCCTTCTGTTATAACTCAGCTGACAGTTTGTTAGAGCCGCTCCTGCACTGAAATCTTTATTGCACATAATCTCAGTTTACATATAACAATCTGTTGAAGCTTCAGACACATGGGATCTATGAATGATCATCTCTATCACTCATGATGTGATAGAGATGATGAAACATCGTTCCTATAATATTGGAAATTATTTGTTAATATTTCTGAGTGAGCAGCATGACTTAATGCTGTTGAGCCGAGATCAAAATAGATGTCTGAACATTTAAAATCTACTGTATTTCAAGTGCAAATCAACAAACACATTATTACTGATCAGACTGTGAGTTTACAGTCATGTCTCCATGTCTTTGATCTATATATATTTTCTAAATCTTTAAATATTTTTCATCTTCAGTTGCTGCTTCCTGTGTTTTGTCCGTCACATTAAAGCTGAACAAATATATGTAAAATGTAATGTAGCTGCAGTCAGATTCCACTTTATCGTCATTAAGGAAATGTCAGTCTAATAAATGATGAATTAATGAACACTGAATAAAACTTATTGACACTTTTCCCGCTCTGACTCAGGCTCTTTTTTTAAAGATAAATGTGCAGCATCTGCATACACATGCATTCATATCTCTACATCCACTGGATTCAAATGGAGGCTCTGCCTTTTATTAACTTGTTGCCATGGTGAATCATAGTATCAGAGCTCCATCGATGATGCCTATTTTCATTCATCACGCATGCGCTTAACTCAGAGTTGATTAATCTGACTTTGATCAGCTGTTTCCCGTCTCGAGGTTGATCAGCTCAGAGTTCAGGGTCAGACTCAGTTTGATAATGGATCCCTGTTGCTGTGCTTGCCTGTGATTTGTGATTGTTTGGAGCCTGTGCGGGTCTGCTGGTTGGTCCTGAAAATGTCTTCATTCACAAGTCACCACTTGTTTTCAAGCTGTATTGTATAAATTTTGGTAACTAACTATAGTATAATAAGCCTGGAGGAATATGTTTTGCATGTCAAGCATATAAATGAGGATGTCTAATACATGCACCTGATAGATGCATTGATCTGTTTTACATCTGTTAATGTAGAGTTCAAACCTGTATCAGAGTTGAAGCTTTGTTGGTCTGTAGACTATATACTTTTATACTTTCCTTCGCTAAATAAATAAGAGAATTGTGCAACAGCCTACTTATGATATGTGGATTGCTCCCGTGGTTGGAGTGTTTTTGGAGATGAGTTAGCTACTGTTTCCCTCCTAACAACCCACTCCACCAAATTATGTGTAAGTGTCTGTAAGCACATGGGATCTTTCAGAGATGGATTTCAACACACAGTGAGATGTTCTTCCATCATTGTCTTGCTATGGGATGAAACTTGATCTCTGCGGAAACAGAAAAATAACGTTAATTTACATTATAAGCTGAAACGTGCAAATATTGCTCGAATTTATTTCATTAAAATGCTACAGCTACATTTCTGTGACTCCTCTCTGATTTTCCTTCAATTCTGCTAAAGTCTAGAAGCACTGATTGCCTGAGTACAAAGACGTTACTAGGAGGGATGGACATTTCTCTTCGTAGGATAATGTCAGACTTTTCTGTTGGCTTCCCGACTCATTTTAAAAAAAGACAAGAGAAAGAGCAAGAGCTGCTGTGGTCAAGTGAGCTAGAGAGTGAATGAAGAGAGAGTGAGCGCTGGTAGTGAGAGCCGGTGAATCAGATCAATAAAACGTTATTTTCTGATTGTTTGACAGTGGACAGGTTTTATGACGTCTTAAAACAAGAGTAAAAATACTGTTATGGTTGATGTTCAGATAACTTTGGCTCTGGCACACCTAAATGAATATTTCTGGCTACACTAGTGATGCTGTCCCAAGAGTGACTCCCCTTATTTATGTTTGAGAGGGGGCTACATTAGCTAGTCTTCTGGCAATGACTGAGGGACCCAACAGTGAAGTGTTGTATTCACCAAAAAGAAAAAAAACACCTTAAACCATCAGTGTGGGGGTGTTTTGGATTCATGAAGAATGGCCGGGGGTTGTTCAACAAGACGGATCTCTAATTTGTAAAAGTTTCCAAATAAAAGTTGCTTTTATAGGATCCAGCATCTCAAACTTAATGCAATATCTTCGAGATCACCATCCAGCTATATGTTCTCAAATGAAGGTAATACGCTAAGTAATAACTAATTTAAAAAAATCATTACTTCAGTGGAGAATTACTTAATTAAACATTGAGTTTGCAGGGAATTAAATATAAAATAATATAAAAGTGTGTTACAATCAACAAAGTAGCGGTGAGTTAAGAGTTGGGCTGTTGTGTATATATATATATGCCAGGTGCACTATACTATGGGATCTAATTAATTGCATTTCGGTGATTACTAACACCTGCAAAACAGAGATTCTGAATTTCTTTCTTTCATTTTTACATAAACTGCAAAAAAACAAAAAAACAAATACTAATAGAGAGGATTTACT
Organism: Thunnus albacares; assembly: GCF_914725855.1. Lineage (NCBI taxonomy): Eukaryota > Metazoa > Chordata > Actinopteri > Scombriformes > Scombridae > Thunnus > Thunnus albacares. The sequence continues at coordinate 4,140,050 of NC_058107.1, forward strand.
CAGGCCACATGTAAAATTAGATTAATTATTAAAATAGATTATTAAAAATTAATTAAAAATGAGGCATGGGTCACAGTTGACAATAATAACATTTCAGTTTATCACCTACATTAGTAATGTTTTCCCCTAGGGTATCAATAAAGTTAATCTTACAATATATTAATAATTAGCAACTGTTTTTGAAATGTTTTTGGAAAAGATACAATGAAACTTCTAAAAATGCTCATGTGATTTTTATCCATCTGTAGTGTTGTGAAATAAATGTATGTATGGTAATCCGTGATTTTTGACTGTAATCCTACAATCAAAATCTATAAATGTTGCATCCCTGGTGAATTGTAGGACAATGTGTCCATCAACACAAACTCAAAAATCAAGTGATTTTGGTCTGCATGTTGACATTTATAAGCAGACTTCATTTTGTACAACAAACTCAAGACACAGTTTAATATAGAGCATGCAACAGGGATACAAGGTGGTAGATAAATACTGATTATCAAATGACAACTCAAATCAGATTCAAATCCTGTCTATTGATTTACCTTGATACATGAACGGCACAGTCCCAGTGTTTTCATTTCCATTGGCCAAGCCAAGCAGCAAGTCTTCTGCTGGTGAGATTTTAATTGGATTACCATAACCTAATACATCTAATAGATGGATGCAAATCAGACCATAAATCAAGTGACACAAAACAAGAGTTAAATGGCAGGAAATCGCTGAGCTGAGCCATTATTTTTGAGCAACTTTCCCTGCATTGCAAAATAGATCTGTACATAATGCACTGTGGCAGGCTCGGTTTTGATGGAAACATTCTGGCGTCACATAGGTCATAGAAGAGTAGAGTATAGAATTCAAGGAAGCGTGGAACGCAAATATGAGAGGTAAGTGGGTGTGGGTAAGCAGGATGGAGGATGGGGGAAGGGGAGAGCTAACTGGAGAGAAGGGGGAGGAAGAGGAGGAATGGTAAATTTATGGCTCAAAGTGCCACATCATCACAGAGCTGGTATTTCCTGCCAGGACTCCAGGCAGCTCAGACACACACACACACACACACACACACACATTTGATGATTTTGAAACCCCTGTTCTTAATAGAAGCCCACAGAACTTTGATATATGAAGACAAAAAATAGTGATAAAGGCATAGAAAGGTGAAAGGATACATTAAAACAATCTGAACATTACATGAATAAATCGCAAAAGAAACAGATTTACATTCAAGGGTCAGTACACCCAAATGACAACAAACTCACTAACCTCTAGTGGTATCTATTCATGCAGATGGCTTTGGTTTTATTTGTCCATGTTCTTTGTCTCTCCAAGAAATAACATTTATATCCTACTGCAACAGCAAAAACATAATGCCACCAAATTACATTTATTTAATCAACATAAGTAACAAATGTTTTTGGATCTGTAAAGTGGCAAAATGTTCATTCTGAGCAAATGTGTAGCATATTTGATATTTATTTGTTTTCCTATACCTGTCAAAGTGACCTGAAGCAGGAGCCTGGACATGTTTACATAGTAAAACTTAACTAAGACCATGATCAGAACATTTTCCCAAACCTTCAGCAACCTCAGCTACGTTTTTTGTGGAACGTCTTGTGAGTTTTACGGAACAGACATGCTTCTATTATAATCAATCTGGCTGTCTACACAGGCCCCGTAGCAGCTCTTTTTTTTACATGTGAACCTGAAGCTTCAGGTCTATTTCTTCCATTTTACGTGTATAACTATGAGACTCTCCTCCCAAGAACAATAGGTCGTAATGTCACCTGCCCAAAAACAACCTATAGTTAGTTTGAGTGACAGATGCCATCTAGCGGCCGTAGCAATCGTGACCCATAGCAGTGGTGCAGTTCAGCTGACAGATGGACAGGTTTCCTCAGGAGGAGGGGTGGATGGAGGCATTAACCTAACAGTGGACTTTGCCATAGGAGACCGCTGTTTCTTTCCTGTTTCCAACCACGAGTTGGGACAGTTTTTTAAAAAGTGTAACTACAATCGTCCCCTAAACTTAACCCCATTTTTATTAATGTAGCCATAATGGTGAAGGTGGCCTAACTTTAAGCAAGTATTAACTTTAACCCACACCACATGTTTCTCTAACCTTAACAAGGTGATCATTTTAACCCAAACTGTGATTTTACCCTAAACCTAACCAAGTGTTTGTGTCTAAACATAACCAGACCTTAACCACAGCATTGTCACATCATAAAACATCATTATTTTTTAACAATGATGTGTGACAGTTTTGGAAAGCACACATGATGTCCTGCCGATTACGCCTTACAAGCAATGTAGTGTATTCATAATTCAGCACAGTGTGTATTCATAATTATTGTTGCAGCCAAACCTGTAACCGTATTGAGAGAAGCAGTGGCACGATGGAAAAAAGTGAGTTAATGTGCAACAGAAATAACGTTATCTAGAGAGTTACCAGGAGGCATGTGTGTGCACGTTTGTGTAAAAGGCAGAATGGGCCTGTGGCCTGCTAGGTGTGTGTGTGTGTGTGTGTGTTTGTGTGTGTGTGTGTGTGTGTGTGTGTGTGTGTTGGCACTGTAGTCTATAACTTACTCCAGGAAAATTTCAAGGAAACACCCCTTCACTGCAAATTAAGTAGCCTACAATATGTAAGGAGGGATGTGATGAGTCATGTTTGTTTTCATATTCAGCTTGTATTGTCATTAGGTCATCACACCATTAAGTAATAGCCAACCTATAATGAGAACTGTTGTATTAATCAGCTCTAAAATATTGATTTAATCGCAGCCACAAAATAGTCTGTTTAGGCTGGTTTGGGTTTTACAGCCACATTGTCATCATCTCTTCAAATTAGCTGAAAATCATATTTTCAAAAAATCAAATTGGCTTAAGGTTTGATTATTATGGAGGTGTGTATAATATAAACTATATAAAAGCAGCAGTAGTGGTAGGTTAGTGTGTAGCCTGAGTGAAATTGTGTTCCTTGGTAAACTGTGTTTAGACAGGTGAAAGACAAATGGACAGACAGGCAGAAATGACCAACTAACAGTTGAATAGTGGCATCTGTACATATTTTTGTAAACAATCTGTTATTGGGATCAAGAATTGTCATATCAGTGCATCCCTCACATTTTCGTCTGTTTGACTGCTGCATGTGTGCACATGATGTACACATGTTATGTGTCTGTTTGCAAATTATGTACAATAATTCATCGTGTGAACAGCAGTGATTTGCATCTGACACATCTAGGTTGTGGAAGTGGTAAAGTTTGTCCAAGGTTGGCAGGTCTGTGTCTCCAATACGGTTGAGCTTAGCTTCCACCCGGTCACACAGTGAGTACTCCAATATGACACTGAGGTTGTTGACGCCGTCTTGCACTACCATTGGTAGTGTTGCAAAGGCGGCAGGTCTCTTCAACGCCGAACCATTGGTGGAGGTTTTGGGGACAAGGTGTCATATGTTGCTCTAATCAGGAAGCTGAGCCTGGCCTGAGGGATCCTCCACAGATCACACCATGACAATGGCCTATCCATGAGATGTGCCATTGTCATGGTGTGATCTGTGGAGGATCCCTCAGCTAGCTTGCAGAGTATAATCCCCATGTGTGTGGTTTTGATGGACATTGTTGTCCCACAATGCAACACTCTACCAAGGGGATACTTACGGTGGGAGAAATGAAATAAGGCTTGGCTCAGATGACAACTCAGTAAACAAAGAAAGTATTAAATCCCTGGAATATATTGCACTGTATGTTTGTAAACCTTTCTAATTTTGCACCAGCAAAGCCAGATGAACCTCTTAGGAGCCCCCAGGGCAAAAATGAGCTGCTGGGCCCCTATTAACCCCCATTCCTCCCCCTCTGTGTACACTCTTTCTACTATGTAACCCCAAGTCTGTTGTGTGCTAATTTGATTAAACAAATATGCAACATGTAAGCAGAAACTGAAATGATTGAGGTCTTGAAACTAGATTTTGACAAAGGGCCTATGGTTGAAGGTTGAAGATGTTTTTAAAAGGAGTGATTCCAGTAAATATATGACTCTGCCAACAAAGCAGTTTTTCATTTTATCAGCTTATCACTTTTAACACATCTATGGGAGTGTCTGACCGGAGGTTAGACATTGTCCTCCCAAAAAACAGTTGCATCAGTTCGGTCTGTTGTGTTGGAGGTATAGAACATTGTTACTGAACATTAATATACATACACTTGAGAAGACTTGCATGTCTGATGAAGTTACTACATATGAACTTATTCTAAATATTTGATATCTTGCCACACATGGACCATAAGCTGCTACCTCAGCTCAGCTGAAAAGCTAATCCAGTTATAATACAGTAAAAATGTAATTTAAGGGTCAGACTTTAGCACTGAGTTGCAGGGTTTGATGTTAACAAGTAGTACTTTGTAATAAAGTTTTCCATGTCAGTGTCACATTATTTTTTGATTGTTTTATTTGTTTAATATTAGTTATTCATTAGCATGTAAGAAACATTCTGATATTGTAGTTGGTGAAGAGAGCTATTAATTACTTTTTGAAGTTATGTGTAATTTAACCTGATCGTATGTTTAGTGTGAAAAATCTCTGCAAAGTAACATCTAAGTTCTGCTGTGTGGAGTATAAGGTAGCATAAAATGGAAATACTTAAGTAAGGTACAAGTGCCTTCAAATTGTACTAAAGCAAAGTACTTGAGAAAATATACATGGTATACATAGATGAACACACACACATGCTAAAAGCGTCGGCTTGCAGCAGGTATTTTTGATGGAAAAAAGGGAATGGATTTTGACAAGCATTCCGGGAAAACACAGGAATTGCTATATGCATTATTAAACCCCAAACAGGGCCCATCTTTGGGACAATAAAGCAGACACCCTAATGCATTTATCATGTGTGCTGTGATTGATTGATACTTTGCCTTATGGTGCATATTCCCAAATGTATTTTCAATTAATTTACACAAACTAGTTGATACACAGAAAGCTTGGAGCTTTGCTGTGTGTTGTATTGGATGTCTGCTGGTGCATTTCTTGTGCCATTACCTGACATAAAACAATAAAGTACATTATGTTTCCTAACTGCTAGAACAGTGAACTGTCAACACATGGTGCTTATAGAATTAACATGAAAACAGAACGCAGTCGCTGTGAGCTGTTGTGCAGTGCCTCAGGGCTTAAATGTTGTGACAGACCCAGTTTTACTTTCTGTCCTGCAAAGTAAACAGTTATAACAATGTATATATAGTAGGAAGATGAGTTTTGGAAATAGTTCACAACCTCAGAGCCATAAATGCTAAATGAAATGCTCGTCTGTCCTCATGAAGCCGGAGTGGAATCACTGAGGATCAGCTCACCTGCTAGTTAGCTCAGGAAAGTGCTGGGGCTCTGTGTGCTTGCCGTGGCTGATATTTGTTGACTGCCCTATAAAAACAAAGGTATCATGGGAATGGCAGCCATTTGGAGTTGGCTTGTCAGGCCCTATAAAAGGCTAGCACACACAGGGACGAGCAGTTGATTCGGCAAAGCTACCCCTCTCTACTGCTGAGGTTAATGAGACACACACAAACACACACACACATGCACGCACACACACACACACCACACAGCAGCTTGAATCCACATCCTTCTGCTGCAGGGAGGAGGAGGGGGCTGGGAGTGGCTAAGAGGCTACGTTACTTTGCCCTCAGCTTGCCTTGTGTGTTTGCTAATATTGACCAAAGGCCCTTTATGTTTGTGTGTATGTGTGTGATATACAGTTTGTATATGAACACCACATCACATAAGTAAAAAGTCACATAGTTACATATAACAGCCGACTCAAGTCAAACATCAGTATGGCAATCAAAAATGTACATGTTCATTTTGTTTATCACATTTGATAATCACTCAGTCCTAACAAAATTGAGTCCATGAAGAGTTTTTAGATTCGTAAAGGCAGCCTGCAACCTTCTCAGTTCTCTATCACTCAGACATTACAGTTGCTATAGATAACTTTGAAAAAACTGGGTGGCTCTGGCAGAGAATTTGAATGATTAGAAGCACTCTATCTCTCCCCCTCCACTGCACTTCAGCCCTGCTTCCAAAGCTCCTCCTCGCATAGGCTGTCATTCACGCTCGGGCTGGCAACCACGAGAACTGCAGCGGTGGGGCAGACAACATGGTGTACACACCGGTAAGAAAGAAACTAGCCAGCCCACCACTTTGTATTACCGCTTTAACATATTTTCTGATGCCAATTTAAACACTGCTTCATTTGAGTGAACCTCTCACCTGTTTGCACCTCTTCTCCCACCTGTGCACGGTGTGCTCTGCAACACCAAAATACCACACAGACAGGTCAGGAAAATACCAAACTGTCGGAGTGTTGCTTGTACTGGTTGCTGTGCTGCCATGAAAATAGAGCCCATAAACTTATAGCCATATTCACAGAGCCCTCGTGCTCTGCTAAACTAGTGTAGCAAGCCGGCTAAATAGCCTAGTCCTACATTACAAAAGTATGCAGTTAAACAACCAAAGATCCCATGGAAAAATTGCCAAATGTCAGAGAGAAGCAAACACTGAATCTGTTGGGTATGTATGTAATAATACAGCCATAGAATTGTATATAATTGTATGAATAGTTCCTAAAAAGATAAGAAATATATATTAGCAATATTTATATATTTAATTTGAATATTGCAAATTTCACAGGGGTCGTCCATGGTGAAGTTGGGCTCCTTTAAGGAAAAAGATTGGGAACCACTGCTTCAGAGCAAGATATTCAGCAAATAACGGCTATAGGTTGCAGCCTTCCCAAATTTTTTAAAATTCTCCGAGCACCACCATGAGGTCAAATTTCCATTTACACAAGAAATTTCCAAATCTGATCATCAGGATGGCAGGACTCACTGAGAACTCTTTCCATTTTGGGATCTTCATGAGTTTTCCTTCAGCACCACCATCTGGCCTGTCAGCTAGTCACACGCACACACACACACACACACACGCACACATGCGCACACACACAGTGACTTATTCTTAACTGCCCATGTCACTGATATGCCATCAGCCTATTGACATGTCTGTGTCTCACCATGTCACGGTTTGTCCTGTTGACTGTTTGCCACTTCCTGCTGCCATGCTGATTTGTTATCACCTCAAAAATAAAACTGGTGATACGCTGCTCACAGCTAACACTGAACTCCTCTTCACTGTCTATATGTAAAAACCTCTTTATATAAATCATATGCTTTAGATTTTTGTATTGATTAAAATTTGTTTGCTTTCTGCTTGACACATTTATCCAAATGAGATTACTGAATTAAGAATAGACTGAAATCAGTTTGAAATTACTGACATTTTTGCATTCATTATAAAAGCTGGTTATTACTGAGACACTGTCATTATTCTAAGCACTCCAAATATCTTTTAAACAGTTTAGACGAGTTACTGCAGGAGGAGCAGAGGTATCCTTGTAAGGCTGAATGGTATCCGCCAACATAAGTCTAAATACTGAAATCAAGTAGTATCAAACTGTAGTTCACAATACAGTATTTGCTATAATGCGATGGATCAGTTTGAAACACTTTTCCAGGCCAGGTAGGTTCCCAGAGAATAAATCCAAATGCGTTTGGTGACCCCTTACCTCTCATTTACGCATGACATATCAATGGTTGAGGTTAAAAAGGTCTGACAGCTCAAGGGAATTTTTTTTATTTATTTTAGTTTATCATGTCATTTGAAATAATAAGAAAGTTGCTCATTTAGTGCTGGGGTTTCATAATTTTAATAATAGGGCAGCAAGTGTTTGATAAAAAGTCTGATGCTCTGTGAAGTGAAATTTCACCAGCACATTTTCCATGAAATTGACCAAGCGTTCAAATTTCCCAGAAGATAAATCCTTTCCAATTTGGATACTCACTGACTTTTCCTCAAACAATTAAGCTAAATTTTGCGTTGAGAATATTTTGCATATAAGAAATGTCAAAGGTTGAGCTTTGCCAGGGACCTAGATACTTAATGTAACCAGTGTAGTATGGGGGAGGAATCTTGTGCAGCAGAATGCCAAGCATCTACAGAGACTGGGAGTATGAAGTCATTAATTTATTGAAATTATAGAAAAGTAGGTAATTAAGTTTAAAGTTTCCTTTAATGACATGTAAGAGTCTGGTAAGCGTATTAACATATCATCTTTATAACAGCTTATTTCATGCTGGGAAATGGTGTCGAATTCCTTTAATTGTCTTTTTTTGCCCTATGGCTGAAGGAGGTGGTTTGACAACAATGGTAAATGAATGAAGTAAAAGTGGGCATTCTTGTCTTGTTCCCTGGTGAAGTGAAGCTCTGAAGTGATTGCCAAATCTCAGACAGGCAGATTTCCATGAAAGTTACTGATATAGTCATGCTCCCCAGAGGATGAAAAGGTCTCCGATGAGACAAGAAATGGTTTCTGTCCCAGTTCCTTCCAACACTTTCCTATTATTGTGTGTAATATCCCACTTGTGGAGATTTTAATTTAGTCTTTTATAGGAGAAATGAAGGCTTCTCTGTCAGTATGATTGACTTTTATTCAAATAATGCTGCTTTTGAACTACTCACAGCTTTACACCAACTGGTCTTTGCTCCTTCCCTCATATGTGAAAAGCATGCTGAAAATCCCTGATTTAGCTTGCTGCTGTTACGGTGACCAGAGTCCCGACAAATATCTGTAAAACACTAAAATGTCTCAGTTTTCAAGTTTCACCACCAAATTGTCTCAGTTTTCACCAGAATTAAAATAATAATTATAAAATTATACTTCTTTTCAGTGCTCACATAGACATTTATCATGTTCTGTCGCACTCATTACTACCTAACCCAATATAAAAACATAAACAATGCACCACACATCTGAATTCAACACTGATTTGTCTGTATGTGTGTCAATAAATCAGTGTGTTGTTGTCAAGGCTGTTGCTAGCCTATGATGCTTTCAGCTCTTTCTGACAGAACCTGTCAGTATGCTAACGGTTACCAAAGAGAGAGTCGTTCTTTTCTAAAGAGCTCCAGGAGGCTGAACCCTTCCTGTGTAAAGTACCCGGCAACGAAAATGCTGCATTCTGCACACACTGCAAGAGTACATTTTCAGTTACACATGGTGGTAATGCAGGTAATAAAGATCATATAAAGACTGTAAAACATAAGCGGTGGTTTCCCTGAGAGCTCTAACTAAGAAGAAAGACTGTAAAGTGTAACCCTAACCCTAAATACTCAGCAATCGTCTTAAAGGTAACTTCCTTTAAAGGCTCTTCCTCAGTTTTTGTTATTAACAGGGTGCAATTGTGATTTAATTTTAACATTTTAATCTTGTAAACTCAAGACCAGCTTGTGGCATAGTGTTGTGAAGATGTGAATTAAAGTTTTTATGATATTATTATTTTTATATTTTTATTATATATTTTTATATTATATTGAAGTTATTTATAGGCCACAAAACCTTAAGAGAATGTGTCACAGTTGGCCATTTAGCTGAAAGTCTGCGCTTTTGCACACTGACCAATACCTTGGTGAATTTTGGGAGAAACAACATAATTTTTCATCTGCTGAGGTGCTGTCCATGGTGTTGAAAGGTGCATTCAGTAGGTGTGCAAAGCACTGAAATAAGTGTATACATGTGCGTGTGCATTAGGAGCGTGCCTGAATACAAATACGTTATTTGGCAAAGCACAAATAGTGTTGTTGTTTTTTAACAAATATTTGTTTTATACAAATATTTAAAAATTATTTGTTTTCAGGAAGAAAATAAACCCATGTCAAATACCAGCGTGCAGGTCGGTTACATCGCTATTTCAGTCTCTCTCCTCTGCAGGTCTCTCCTAGAGCAGTCACATCCACCTGCTATATGATGCACATTTCCTAATTTGGACATCACTTCCTGAGTTGGGGGTGTTCCCCAGAGATAAAGCTGAGCTACTGACATATGTGAAGTGTTCCTAAGGGACTCTCCATAACCTGTTGTTCCTCTTCTCCTTTCTACAAAGTTAGGTTGTATAAAATAGGCAATAAATGAAAAGGGCAAAGCAGTAATCACCTTTGAAGTTCTTCCCTACACGTTACACGATGTGCTGTCTCTGTGTTATGGGTGTATAAATAGATAGAGGTCTGTCTGTAATGAGGTGATGAGTAAAGTTTTAGTTCAGTAGTCAGCGCAGTCGTCTATGATCTGGGAGACTCCAGTTCAAGACCTGTGGAGTGGGGACCTCCTTCGTAAGGTAGTTTATTCAACACTTTTTGTAACAGTTTAATTACCTAAAAGTGTAATAAAAACAAAAACAGGATTTTTAAGCCTCTTTCCACTTTTATTCAAATACAAATACAGATACAGATAATTTTGCTGTCTCAACAAATACAGATACAAATACAAATACTGGGCCCTCTGCACATCCTTAGTGTGCATGAACATGCGGTACACTAAAGGGTCCTGGTTTTGGGGTTTGAAAATATGATCATCCTAGCTGCTGTGTGTATGCTGCCTATACAGTGGGTGTCATGTCTCGGGTTTCTCCGTCTGTTTGTTTCTGTACTGTACAGCAGCTTTAGCTATTTGCAGCAGCATCTGTGTTTGAAGGAGATGAAGGAGATTGGCGATGCCTTGGGAAAGGGAAGCAGCTGCGGCGGTCCCCGTGGCGTGCTGTAGTCTCCTGCCTTTGTATCCTCCAGCTCCTGGTATTCTGCCAGCACAGACGTCACAACACACTTTGTTTGACCCTTCTCACAGCACTTACACTGCTGACTTCTTTGCCAGAGCTTGCATTGGCCCGCATCCAGCTGGCTGAGTCCCACACAGATGCCTGAATGGCATGGGAGAGTGAGATTTACACACTCCTCAACCATAGGAACGTGCTTCTGTGTTTGTGGTTAGCAAGTGTAGGCAAGTGTGTGTGTGTGTGTGTGTTCATCCATGCTTATGAGGACCAGTTTGTATTTCAGACCTTCTGACTCAGGAGTTTTTTGGGTCCTTGGATATGTGTTTGGATATATGGATCCAATCAAATATTGGATAAGGGAAGAACCCCACTTGTGTTGCTCCATTTAACCCTCATTGTGATTTTATTTAATTACCTGAATGTAGTGACAGAAAGACTTGGAACATCTGAATCACTTAACAAACATTATTATTCACTTCCATTTTAGAATGCTACTTTCTGTATTTATATACATTTATATCAACGTAGCAAATAACTAATTCTGATTAAAGTGTTCTGCTGTTGTGCTAAGATTTGGAAAAGTGAAGTGCACATGCCCCAGTTGGCGTTATGCCTTTTTATCCAGGATAAAGACGATATGTAATGTGAACCCAGAAGCACCACTAAAACTTTACAAATACGCCAGCCCATTCAGGCTCAGCTCAGTGGTGGGGAAACAGTCAGGCCCTCATTATCTTCCCTCCATCTTATGATGAGGATGTGTGTTCAGCTTAAGTGCCTTAATGTTCTTAAATGACACACTGTGAAAACATGCCGTGGCTTGTTAGTGTGGGAGACAGTGAGGAGGTGTTGGGAGCAGTGGGAATGTGTTACTCATGGAGAAGGCCATCATATGGTTTGGACTTTACTTAGTCAGCTTACACCTGGAGGAGACCATGTGTTTGGTTGTTTGTGTCTGTGTGTGTATGCATACACACGTGTGTTTATCTGTCCACAGCTAATCTCACCTACTACTGAACCCATCAGGCAAATATTTTTTGTGCACATTTATGACTGAAAGATCAAGGACCTGGTTGCAGTTATTCACAATTGTTGAAAAACCTATTTTAACGCATTTTATACCGCCGTTGACTGCTGACTCATCACTCCTCTTAACCGGCCGGTAGGGGCCGCAAGTGATCAACAACTGCAGCAAAAGGCATTTCCGGCAATCGGCTAGGCTAATAACAAGTGTGTTGCAGGCCACATTTTGGCCTTTGTCATGGCTCAGGCCACATTTTGGCCCTTGTCATTGTCACTTTGTCACTCAAAAACTGGCGTCCATAAAAAAAGTTTGGTCTCATCTTGAACTGGAGCTTCTGCAGATTAATTCCATACCTGATATGTTATGATCCACTGAAGTCAGGCAGGATACGAGATGATTTTGTGTGGTGTGTTATAAGAAAATGTTCTAAATAAATAACAGTATTTAAATTGAGAGGTATGGACTTATCGTCCTGGTAATTGCTACCTTATTAAGTTTATACAGTTAGGTGAAACCAGGAGGATGCTGGGTTCCAATACAATTACACTATTCTAAGCCAGAGTTTATGCTAGACTTTTTTTTTGACAGCCAAATATGGCCGTTGATAATTCCGGCCATTTGGAACAACAACCAGACATATGTTTTAAATAGCCATATAATAACCTACATTTAAACAACAATAAAACACAAACGCTATGATCCATCAAATGTATTTTATTCAAATTAGTCAGCAGAATGAACTCTTCACAAACTTTGGAAACTGAGAATATAGGCTACAATAAAAAAAATAAACAAATTATTAATTAAATAAAGACATCAGCCTACATTAAATATATGTCTCTTTGCATTACAAGCCTGTCAAATTAAATAACTTGAAAATAAGCTAAATGAAGAAGCAATTAGGTCTAAAAAATAAAATAATAGGCTGGTCGGTTCAAATTGTGTGCTTGTCAAATTCCCATTTATTTGAGGCAGGACTTCATTGCATAGAAGTGCTCTACTGCTTGTGCAAAGTGGAAGCCATCCAACCCCTTGGCACAACTTGCGGTTCTCATCAATCTTGTCAACTTTTCGTCAAAGAGGCGGTTTCTCTGGGTTGTTCTTATCCTTTTCTGGACACGAGAATCCACACTATGCAATCACACTGGACACAGGAATTGTACTGGCAATCTTTCCCCGCTTTTCCCAGTCAGGATAGATTTCCCTGATGACTGTTTCACAGACCGTTTGGAATTTCAACCCGCTGTACCGCTGTGCTCACTGAGCATCTGAGCTGCAAATGCTGTGGAAAACATGACCATTTTCAAATATCTAGGCTACAATTAATCACACAGCAGGCCTAAGGTAGGCCCTGAAAGTATAATCAGGGTGGGGGATATTTTAAAATTTTTTATAAAAAATAAATAAATTCATCAAGCAGCGAAATATTTTCACTCTCAGCGATGTGATGTCAAGTTAATTTCTTTGTCCTTTCCTCATCCGGACACATAGGGGATGTGATCATATATAACAAAACAAAAGGTTAAATTTTGTAAGTTTTGAAGTGAAGTGACTATATTTGGACGAGAAGGTGGAACTGACCTTAACGCTAGCTGGTAGCCTGGTTAGCACAGCGCACTTACAGTCTATGGTTAACCGTGATAATGCTAATTTTTGCTAGCGAAAAACAAGCTAAAGGCCATTGAAACAAAATGTACTTACCAGAAAAACTGAACATCCAACTCCTTAGAGACTTTAGTAGGCGACCAAAATGTTACAACTAACTTCCATGAACTGAAATAGCGATGGCTAGAGCTGTGCCTAAACTCTGTGAATCTGGGGTTACGCCATGATTATGTTACCTAACCAACATTGTCACCGTGGTAGCAATGCTACACCCTAAATCATACCCTGCTTTATCATCAAATCTAAATTAAATGGCACCATAATTTACAAAATGAACATCATAATGTATTGAAGAAGACTTGAAACTAGCAATTGAGACCATAAACTCATTTGGAAATGGTTTACTGAGGTAATAAATCAAGTGAGAGGTAGGGTCATTTTCCAATAGATTTCTATACAATCAGACTTCTTTCTGGAGCCAGTGGAGAGAATGCAGGTTAGAGGCACTTCCACAGTGGCTTCACTTTTCAGGCCCGGAACTACCCGCTTGGTCAAAATCAAATAACACCTTTATTTTCAGAAGATTTAGGCCATAAATGACCCAAATTACATTTTTTCTGAAGTTTTTTCTAAAGCAAGTTCTAAATATCTTGCTAATGTTTGCAATTTTTCCTTGAATTAAACTGTTGACAACAGGTATTTAACAGTTTAAACTAGCTATTTTTGTGACATTGACAGCTTCCCCATATTGTGTTTCATGATGATGTTTCAGGTATGAATTTTGTGATATTGCAGTTCTTGCAAGTACTTGCACTTATGATTGTAACCGTCATCTTTAAATCTGAGAGGAACAGAACACAACACAAAAGAATGTGACCTTTTTTTGGTACCAGAAGATATAGAGAAGTTGAACCGGGGGTTGGATAAATGAGTTCCCTGATTTCCACAATTCATCACATGATCACAGTGTTGTATGACAAGAAAATGCATTCATACAACACCTTTCATAGCAATGTTACAATGAGAAAATGAGAAGGGGATATGAAATTTTGATTTAAATATGATTAATTGTACATTGCGCATGTGGTTAGGCTTATGCTAATAAGACATTGCTAAAACAAACATATAAAACTCAATTATGCTTAGGTTACCAGGACTGGATATTGTAGGAAAACAAAAAGAATATGCAAGTCAACATAGCAGATACAGATACAGCAGGTAGATTCATTTAAAACGTTACCTTATTATGTTGATTAAAATGTAATCCATGCAGCATTACCTTTCTTTTAAAACATATTTGCTGTTGCAAATAAGTGTACTGAATGAATGCTATTTATCAGAGACTGTGTTGCTGTTACGCATGCAATAATAAAATTGCCTTATAGAAATGTTTATACTGAGATAGATACTTGTATATTTAAATAGAAAGTTTTTTACAAATTGAGGTAGAAACCTCTGATTACGCATTGACTGTGATGAAAGCCATTAGAAGGGAGTGGTGGAGGCAATATAAAATGCTTATCTGGTAAGAAGAGTGTTGACTAGACATTTGATTGTTATCCTCCTCTGAACGCTGAGACGTCAGTGAAGGTTAACCAGGCATGCAAGGCAAGTTTGTGCAACTGATTGAAGTAGCAGAGGTTTGGGTGTTGGCCTTTCGTCTGGCTGTGTAGGTGTGGTGCTGAGGGTGGGGGATGTTATTGTTGACTCGTCCACATTGGTGGCAGACTCAAGATTAGCACCCACAGTTTATGGCCACACAATTACCCATCGTCTCATTCTGATGGCCTGTGTTTGAGGTAGCCATTTGGCTGATGGAGGCAATAATATACTGAGAAACTCTTGCCATAGAGCACATAGCCTTTAATTTAGATGTCCATATCTAATCCTTTGAAATGGCTCCACTGAACAGAATATGCCAAGTCAAAGAAGAGAGTTATAGAAGGTTGACTTACATGGTTTAAACTAAACGCATTCACATTTGCAGTATTGTGAGAAATTTAACAGGTCCATCATTTTGCTTTATCACCATAATAGACTGTTAGAACACACTATCAGAGCTATATAATCTCAGTTCTGTTGACCCAAAGTCAAGAAACCCTGGGCAAAGAAAAGTTGATTGAAGTGATCCTCAAGCTGAGCATGGACTGCTGTTAGACTGGGACTCCATTACTGGGACACACATTCCAGTGTTGACAGAGTTATATCAAGGGGTTTTCATCTCCTACAAAACAGCAGAAGCATTACCTGCTGCCCAGATTATGAAGTCCTGAACACTCTCAATCAAAACGGCAAACAGTTGAAGAGCAATTGCAGAGGCTTGGAGTGTATACATGACTCTGGCAACATGGCTGCTATGTCCTATTGACAGTTAACTAGAACAGATAGAATAATTACAGACACATACTATATTATAACCATCAACTCGATGCTGAGAAAAATAGTACAACATGCAAACTGTCATGACTTGTTTTTCTTGGAGGAAAATGTGAAATGTATCAGCTTACAATATTAAAGTGAGAGACAGGGGCACAAAGACAAAAGACAAGTTCACTAAAATAGTTATACTACTACATTCAGTACTACACACACATGGCTATTGCACAACCCCAAGGGCAGTGGCAGCTTCTATTTCCTTAAGTTTAAAATACCAATACATACAGGTACAAGGAAATATTTTTGTAATGGTTCAATCACATTCACAGTAGTCCACAATGTATTTGTAGTTGACATTGTTAGAATGACAGTATCCGAGGTGAACAAAAGGTCTGTATAACACTGTGTCTACATTGAAAGCGTGTCAGGCATGTTTTTTAGTTTTCCTTGTCATGCGTGTCAGACGAAACAATATGCTTCTATGTTCATCAGTACAGCTATCTACACCCACGTACCGTCAAAGCGTATTTTTTAGGCTACAAGTCTTTTTTCCTCCATTTTACATGTGTAACCACAGTTATTGTATATTGGGCTCTGCATCTCAAAGCACGGGTAACCTATGCTCAACACTTCATCTGAATGCCTCCTGTGTAGACACAAAGACGGAGCACTCGTTGCTGCTATACTTTCTGCGAAGACACAGTGTAAGCTGACTCTCCAAAACTGATGGCGTTATGCCTCCATTCTGACCTCTGTTATTGTGGGGATGATTGATGATGAGAGAAATGGTGTACAAAAATGCTAAAGACCACATCTTAAAAGTACCTAATCATATGTACAATTACAAAATGCTAGACCCTCACTGTCTGAGCACACACACACACACACACACACACACACACACACACACACACAGATACACACACACTCACTTATCCATGATATTCCCGATCCCCTCCCCCCATCTGACAGAGTGGACACCTGGTTGTTTTCCTCCTATCTGTCATTAGGCTGAAAGATGTCCCATCAATTAGATTACAGGGCATGTTAGTGTGCTGAGGGTCTGGCTGGGGTCCTTCCCAGGAACAAATGTTAGTATATCAATGGTTGTTGAAACATTGTTGAAATATATATATACATTGTTGAAAATCAGCACTGCCAGGGTTAATGTTTGGCTTGAAACTCTACTGGCTGCAATATGATTTTCAAAAGTTTTAAAGGCCAGGAGCATTGGAATCAAAGGATGCAGAGCCAAACCAACATTCATCTGATTTACTAACAGTTATTACTATGCGTTATTTCCTCCTGTTTGAGTAACATTTTTTAAAAACTACAGTGACCAGCTGTTTTAGGGATGATAAATGTCGACATTAATAGATTGGCTATCAGCAGGTTACAAGTCTTTGATTTTCATAGTGGGTCGATTTTCATAGTGTATTGAAATGAACAGAAGCCATTGGCTTCCTGGACATCAGAAACATTCAAAAGAAAATTTATGTTGTGTTTTGGAAAATGGCAACTTAAGTTAACTTAATAGGCTAAAACATAGTCCTTTAACCCTTATCTCTGAATGTGTATCCACTCAGTGGAATCAGCCCAGATCCATGAGAACAGACATTAGTTGGTCAAATTAAACCACTGCACTTGAGAGCCAGTTTACAGAGTGTGTGCCTCATAACCAGTTCAACAAACTCTGACGTTCATTTGCTCCAGAAAAACAGCGGCTGATTTAATTCTGGCTCCACTTATAGTGTGCTCCAGATGGCTACCCTGTTGACCCATCAAACCTCTCAAGCCTGCTGCAGCTCCACTAAACCAATCCAAATAACTGGACCCACAGGCTTTAATCAAAGCTGCATCTGTATCATTAAAACTGGAGTTAATGTTTGAATGGACGTATGAGTTAAACACAGAGGTCAGCATGGCCGCACTCAGGCAGGAGAGCGAGACGGGAGTGTATCCACAGGATGTCGTTAATTAAAGTAGAAGAAGTAATGTTTTATCACTGTTCATTAAACCAAGCCTTTCACAACAGTTAAACATTACACAATTAATGGCTCCATGCAGACGTGCGTAGTCTTTTTTTTAGTCTTCTGCTTTTGGTAAAAAAACAAAACTTGGACACACACATACAGCGAGGTATAGACCAGTGTGAGCCTCAATGTAAGACCATTAAATCCTTCACTTAAATATAGGAAATGAGAAGTATGTTTACCACAGAGGGTAGATTTGGAGAACGTGTTCCTTACTATAAGGATTTTGGATTTCTAAATTGGGAGCTGAAAGACACAGAGGGTTTATATTGTTCTGAATAACTACATGGTGTCATTGCACTCTGTATGGACTGCACTGCAATAAACATTTACTCTCATATTTAGACTGGAGGGCACATTTGTGCAGTGTAGTCAACAACCATGTGAGTTGTTTCAGAGATGTACACCATATGACCAAAAGTATGTGGACAAGCCTGTAATAGTATACTTTTGTTCTGGTGATGTTTTATTCAAGGTTTGGACAGCCCTCTAGTTCAAAATAAAGGAACATTTATCAACTACCATTTGTGGGATTTTGCATTTATTAGATAGACTTCCAGTGCAGAGCTTACAGGAAATGAGGGGAGAGAGTTGGTATGCAAAAAAAACTTTGGACAATGTGTAGAACATTTTTCATTACTATTTGTTTTTGCCTTTATTAGATAGTTTGACAATGAAGATACAGAGAGGAAACATAGTGAGAGAGAGGGGTATGAGATGCAAGAAAGGTCAACCCTATCCAACACCTTTGAGATGAACTGTAACACCAGCTGTTAGCCAGACTGCATCACACAACATCATTGTTGGACCTCACTGATGCTCTTGTGTCTGAATGGGAGCAAATCCCTGCAGCCAGGTTTCAACATCTGCTGGAAAGCCTGAAACCAGAAGAGTGGAGGCTGTTATAGCAACAGATGAGCACATGGTTTTGAAATCACATGTTCAGCTGTCACACATGACTGGAATGTTCTGGTGTCCACATACTTTGGGTGCTTTTCATTACACTAATCCTATGCTTCCTCATGTCCTCTCTCCTCCGTGACCCGGAAACTGATCTCCCTCCACTATCATGGAGGATCTTCCCATCCTTTAAATGCACCTGGAGGAGACGAGGAGCGAGGAGAGAGGAGGCTCCTGGAGGAGCTTAGCGCGAGGAAATGGGTGTATCCTATGCTGAAGGGTTTTTTTACCGGACAGCAACTCCAATGTGTTTATTGATTAGTCAGCTGATCTGACGGGACAGTAAACAGTTAGGCTGTTGTTGTAATACAGCAGATCAGCAAAACTACCTGTGGAACAGGTCATGTAGTATATATACATACAGTATAAACTTTATTTTGTGCTCTAATTATCCCATTGTTGGCTTAATTATCAATTAAATGAAATGCCAATAGGAGTCTTGAATGCTACAAGTCTCTGGTACTTATTACCAGACATACAGGCTAAGACTTAAAGAATGAGAATTAAATGTTTCTTTTCGGTTCTCAGAAGAAATGCACATTGACATATTTTGGACCTACTACCCATTTTGCAGCAGTTGGACTGACTTTAGGATGGTGGTTTTTCTTTAAATGTCCTCACTGTTCCCGAAACACTCCCTCTGATAGTTACACAAAGTCTTGCAATCATTGCAGAATTCATTTAAAGGTTAAGCCTGGGTTTATAAAGATGTTGTGAAAGGTGACTCAGCATGGTGGATCTATCTCTTTATCCACAGGCTATAGAGCTGATAGCAGACGCCATAGGCAAACATTTGTGACCCTTTACAAAACTATTCAGTTGAGCAACATTTCACGGCCGCTTAGTCAGTTTCAGCTGGTGAAATAGCAATGATAGTGACTCATTATCAAACTATAATAGGATACATGGTGAAGATTAGCTCAATCAGGAGTGTGCAATGTTTTCAGGTGACATATTAATATTTCTCTATCTACTCTGTCCACCATTCTTATTTATGACCATGTCTGTATGATTGAATCATGTCCACAACATACAAGGCATTGTTGTTCAGGATTCTTTCACATTACTGTGTATGGATTTATAGATTACATAAACGAATATTCAAAATTAATTGTTTTCATTTTTGACCAAACAGAAACCTGAAAACTGGTTTGACACTCAGATCATAGCTCTGTGCAGTTTCAGCTTGTCAGCAGTAGCCATAAATATTTTTGTATCAACCTTATTAATTCTACTGTAATGTGGCATTAAAATCTAAACACTGCAGGAATTCTTCAAACGACACTTCTTCATTTTTCTTATTTCTGAGTCAAGAGAAATGCTACATTGTAAAAACCAACATGACAGTTGTGAATGTCAGTTATTAGTTTCTCACTTTAAATGAAACACTAATAAAAAGTGTAACATCAAATGTCATGTCATGAAACACAAAATTCACGATCCTGTCTGCATTATGTACAGTAAAGTCAAAGTGAAATTACTTCTCCTTTTTTAAAACTGTCCATCAAACTGTAATAAAAGCAACTGTCTTTTCTATACATGATGTTTGCAACAGCAGGTTCTAAATGTGTTCTCTCTCTCTCTGTCTCTCTCTCTCTGTTTTCATGTCACGTGTGTTGTGCTGTTGGACTTTGTTCAAAATGTCAGGTAAGCAAATAACTTTCATCTTCATGTCTCCACATATTTTTGCTTTGAGTGTTGTTACAAACAAAAAACACCTCATCATCTGTGTCCTGATGACTTTACATCAGATAAGATGATGCCAGATTAAATTAGATTGATTCTCTCAGGGAAACTGGGTCATTACAGCAACAGAATCATGGGATACCATAAAGAACTAGAGGCTGTGAATAATAATAGTCAGTGGAGCTGACTATAAAAAAAGCCTAAATTCCAACATTCAAGTCTCCATTTTTGTAAATAAGTGGATAACATGCTGCAGTGTAAAATATAAGGCATACAGGGTGGTGACTGCGTTTGGTATTTTTGTGACCAGAGGTATGCAGTGCCACTGTAAGATGATTGGGTGTATTAGGAGCTTATATCATCATAGCAAATAAAATCAGCTCCTGTCATTCCCTTTAGAGCAGTGAAATTGTTACCACAGCAGACTGACATTTAATGACATTCATGCTGTCGACTGGTGTTCCTGTGTGGGAGCACATGTAAGCCTACATGGCATCCCACACATTAACACAGAGGCGTTGCTAGGCCATCGCTAGGCCACTATGGTCAAGACTTGCTCCATGTGAAAAGTGCCCTTAGATGACTTTTTTTGTGATTTGGTAAAATAATAAAATAAAAATTAAAATTGAATATTGAATTGAAATTGAATTGAGTTTTAGGGGGGGCTTTAGCCCCCCTTAAATTTTCTTCAGCCCCCCCAAAATAAATGTACATCACTAGTTTAAATCATCAATAGTTTTTTCTCATTCATCTTTCATTAAAGTCGATCGAAATGCGCCATTGCATCTCCAAATTCACAATGTATCTAAAGTGCCGGACACTAGGACCTGGGAGAAGCTGCTGCTCTAATCCAGTGTTTCCATTGGTTGTGCTGCCCATTTGCAATTCCTGTAACATCTTTGGTAGAGATTGTAACGGTAGTCAGAAACCACTGACGTTGTGACCAAGATGTTGGTTAAGACTATACCAAGATAAACATAATATACAGAGTGAAATAGTAAGTAGTTACAGAGTAAAGATACATAGCTCCATTATGGATTTGTGGCAGATGATGGTCAATGTAGTGAGCTATCAAGTTGTAACTTGTTTGTTACTTGCTTAATGTTAGCTAACTTTAGCTTAAAGTGAGGAAAAGACAAGAGGATAGGCTGTGTAACACTAATATTATACAGTGGAAACTGCTTATATAATCACAGTTACAGTGATCAACTGCTTATATGGATCAAAAAGCTCAGGACAGAATCATTCCTATACAAATGCTGCTTAAATTAAAGCTGCAAGCAGCGTTGAACGGGCCTTCGCACAATTGCACACGTCGGGCCGTGGCGCAATCGAAGGGCTTCTGTGACAGGCATGTAGATGTCTTCAGACCCGGGCTGTTTTCAGACAGTGCAAGAAGGAGATAAACATCACTTCCTTTGTCCACTGTTTTGCCCACTGTTGGGGCTGCTTTACTGAAATTTCGTAGATGGCGCTATTCAGCCAGTTTGCATCACTGATGGAATATTGTCATGTACACGTGTTCAGGCCGGGAGTCTTATCAAACATGTAAAGTTTGGTGCAGACTGGAGCATTTACAATAAAGTTATAGCAACTTCCTCTGTCGTGGCGAAACATCAAATCTCAACAGTGTGAGGATGAGAATTTTCTGCAGCGTGAGACATGGCTGCCTTGCTCACACCTGTGTCATAAAAATCATGCAAGTTTTGTGCCCATTTACTTGAATTTCAATTAGTAAATTGAAAACTCTTGATGAGTTTGTGTGTAAAACAAATTAATTTCCTAATTTTCATCAAGTCTATTTTTAGTAATGTAAAGACTTTTAACATGGGATGCACAACATTGGATTTTTGCTGATATTCGATATGCTGATATTTCCAACTCATTGTGGCCGATTGCCGATTCTGATAAATGCATATATTTTTACCAGCTGGCTGAGGAGGCTATTTTGCATGCAAGCATAGATTATACTATGATCAAGAAAGACAATATATGAAGGAAGAACTTAGGAAGACTGGAGTTCAGTAGCTCAGCATTAAAGTTCTTCCCTCATATAGGCTTTCTTGATCATTAGTACAATATATGATTGCATGTATAATAGTCTCCTCAGCCAAGTGGAAAAAATATGTGCATATATCAACATCGGCAATTGGCAAAAATGACAGTCAAAAAGTAATCATGTTAAATAATTGTGATCCAATATTGAACAAGATAATCGTGATTATGATTTTTTCCATAATCGAGCACCCCTAAAAACAACATAAATTGTGATTTACATACACACACACACACACACATACACACACACAAACACACACACACACACACACACACACAAAGAGTTTAAATAAAATAATGTATGTAAATATGTATGTAATGAATTGTTTTCTTTAAGAAACTGTTACTTGAACATTTTTCAGTGTGCTCCTAAAATTATATGTGTGCTCCTATTTTTTTTCATTTAGGAGCACATGTACTCCTTGAAAAAAAAGTAAGGATTGAACACTGCTGTCGGATGTGTAGAAACACTAAGTAACTGGAGTGTGGCGCAGTCCAAGGGCTTCTGTCACAGGCATGTAGATGTTTTCAGACCTGAGCTGACAGGTCTGACCTTACCCATCCCCCCCCCATTCTCTCTCTCTCTCTCCCTCTCAGCTGAAGAGAAGCATTTCAGAGTACTCTTCTTGTGAAATATCCTCATAAATCCCATGACTTTGGCCAAATCTTACATTAAAAATCACATTTTTTTGTAGGAATTTTCGTCGCAAATCCATTGATACAGGTTTGAAAGTGGTCGGACTTATAGTTTAGACGTCAGACGACCCAGTTTGGCACAAAGTCCATGCCCAGAGATTGCCTCCCCATTGGTTTACATTGTAAGGTGTGATGTCGCACTCCAACTTTCAGGGCTTACTAGATCTAAACCGTTCGAGTTATTACAAAGTTTTATTACAAACTTTTGTTCAGCACAGTGTGATAAGTCATGTATTAAAGTTTGAAGCTGATGCCATTAACGCCCCAGGAGGAGATAGTGTTTATTCAAGGTCCAAAATTGGCACAAAGTCATACTTTCATGGGTGAACTGCGGACTTCCTGTTGGATTTAGGTCAGGGGTGTATGAATTGTAGGTCTTGATGAGACGAATAATTGAGTTTTGGTTCGTTCTCTCTACGACATTCTTACGGGCCGTGGTGGCCATTTTAGATACATAGGTGGCACTCTCAAGCATTTTGGCACTTAGGGGGTTAATTTTTACATTTTATCAAATATTTCACCAGACCTGATGTGCGTGCCAAATTTGGTGAGTTTTTGAGCATGTTTAGGGGGTCAAATTTAGGGTTGAATTGGCGTATTAATAAGGAATGAATAAGAAATAATTATTAGGGCTCAGGCCCTAATAATTCACTTATAGTAATCAATAGTCCACATTCAGTGTTAATTTTTGGGTCTTTTCATAAATGAAAACATGGGGGAAAAATACAATTAAAGTAACTCTATTTTTTAGTTTTTCCTTTACTCCCATGATACACATATGATATTGTAATTAGTGGCTGCGGCACCATTATCAGGGGTACGGAGTTGCGCAGTGTGGCTGTGTTTATTTGTATCCGCCGTGAAACAATCAGAAAATAATGTTTTCTTCCTCTCATTCACCAGCTTTCATGCTACCACTGCTCGCTCTCCTCATCCATACTCTAGCTCCCTTGACCACTGCTACTCTCTCTCTCTCTCTCCCGCGCTCTCTGTCTCTCTTTTTCTCTCTCTCTCTCTTTCTCTCATCTTAAAATGAGTCAGGGAGGCGTCAGCAGCGAAACAGCTGTACTGTATTTTGAAACAGCTACAGTAAATACCAAGCTGGCCATTTCATTACTTTTTTTATTCATGTAATAAATATACAAATGTCAATTAGATGGTAATCTGCATGAGAAATAAAGAAAAAGAAAAAGAAATCGGTTATAATAATCATCTGCTTATAGTTATTAATTTGATCCAGACCCAGGTCACATGGTGTTGATCATAACACAATTTTATATCCCTCAATTCTTCAACATGTAGGTGGATATACGAAATTTCTTCAAAAAAGGCGGCAACTCAGTTCAGACAAATACAAAATTAAAGTGGTTGATCACTCATTAAGCCTTGAATTCTTGTAAATCTGAGTTTAATAGAATAACGTGTTACTGAAAACAGGCGAGGAGAGGGAGAGGAGGAAGACGGAGGAGACTGACAGGGCTGAAGGAGTAGGTCTGATGGAGGTTAGTGATCAAGGAGAAAGCAAGTGGGAGTTTTTAAAACTTTCAGTTAAAATGAATACTGAATTTTATGACATAGGCCTATTACTCATACAAGGCATAAACTAGCCTAAATGATTCACACATCAAACATCAGTCTGTGTATGAATAACATACTTAGAACCTGCTACATAGCTAAGAGATAGGAGACAACATTCCTTGACTTCAATACCTTTGATTGATCTGTGCCTGTTGTAAGTGGATGGAGAGCATTTAAGTCATATTAGATCCGTGCCTAATACAAACTATGAAGAGACAGATCTATTGTGTTGATTTTACACCTATTGCTACTCTAAAAATTCATGACAAACAGACATTTTGGGGCCATTTAAAAAATGCCCCCCCTGCTCTAACCATTCTTTCACAGAACGTCTTGTGTGTTTAGGGTTGTTGTCTTACCATATGACCCACTTTCTGTTGAGCTTCAGTTCACAGATGGATACCTTGACATTTTCCTATAGAATGTGCTGGTACAACTCAGAACTCATAGCCCCTTCAATGATTGCAAGCTGTTCTGGTTCAGAGGCAGCAAAGCAACCCAAACCATGATACTACCACCACCATGTTTCACAGAATGGTTAAGGTTCTTATGCTGGAATGCAGTGTTTGCTCATCACCAAACATAACGCTTCTCATTCAAGCCAAAAAGTTTGATTTTGGTCTCATCCAGCCACAGAATATTTTTCCAATCACCTTCTGGCTTCTCCACGTGGCCTTTAGCGAACCGTAGACAGCGGCAGTGTTCTTTTTGGAGAGAATTGGCTTTTTTCCTTGCAACCATTGATGTTCAATGTTCTCCTGATGATGGACTCATGAACATTGACTGTAGCCACTGCAAGAGAGGCCTTTAGTTTCCTAGACGTTACCCGGGGGTGCCTTGTGGCCTCCCAGAGTATTACACGCCTGCTCTTGGTGTGATCTTTGTTGTTTGGCCACTCCTGAGGAGGGTAACAATGGTGTTGGATGTCTCCAATTTGTACATGATCTGCCTGACAGTCGACTGATCGAACTCTTTCGAAATGGTTTTGAAGCCCTTCCCAGCCTGGTGAGTATCGGCAACTCTTCTTCTAAGGTCCTCAGAAATCTCCTTTGTTTGAGCCATGGCACACTCCAACAAACCTGTGTTGTCAAGCCCAGACTTTGATAGTGAAGACCCAGATTTTTCTACTTTAAATAAGGCAGGGCCTCTCAGACCCACACTTGATAATCATCCCATTGATTGAAACACCCAACTCTAATTTCCCCTTCAAATAAACTGATAATCCTAGATGTTCACATACTTTTGCCACACACAAATATAAGTACAAGTGTAAGGTTTTTGTCTCATTTGTTAACTGATGATCTTTATCTAGTTTTACGACTTGAATGGAAATTTGATCACATTTTAGGTCATATTTATGCAGAAATAGGGCAAATTCTAAAGGGTTCACAAACTTTCAAGCAGCACTGTACATACTTAAGTAGGATATTTCGATGTTGTTTGGATTGGACGCACAGTAAAAATTGCAGCAACTTTGCAGTAACATTGGGGAAACTGTTGCAAAAAAACGATACATACAATAGTTTTAGATGAAGCACATGCTGTATAGATTGTCACATTCACATTCAAATCTATATACAGATACAGCTGATGTCTACAACTCTGCAGCCTCCAGATAGATTCATTTCACCACACATGAAGATAATATGCACGCATGCAGATTTCCAGGTAGAGGAAGATTGTTCAGAAAATGTTCACAGCGTGTTAAGTGACCATTGTGCAGATGCAGATAATATGTTCAGGACAGGAAGTTTGGGCTTTCTAGCTAATCAAAGGTTAATCAGTTGTGCAACAGTAATATAGTCATTCTCAAGATAATTGTGTGACCTTAAGAACTTCACAGCTCACCATACTTCAAATAAGATACTAATTATATTTGTGTTATTTTATTTGGTTCACATGTTTCTTTTGTTACCTGAGATTGTGTTAAACCAGCCCAGGCAGAAGATATCATCTCAGCAGTGTTTCATTAGCTGGACTTTGTGACCAGTGCTGCTCTTTGAATCCTAATAAGTTAGAATTAACATCAGTTAAGGTTTGAATGACCTACAGTATCACATGCTTCTTGTTTAGCTTTAACTTTTTTAAGAGCCCTTATGTCTGACGAAGAATACATTAATCAAGCATGAGAAAGAAAAACAGCTCTATAAACGATCATTAAGCAGTCGCCTGACATAGTGTGAAGCAGCATTTTAATATCAGATGCCTAACAGCTGCTTGTCCAACACTCATTAACACTTTTGCTCTGGACGTCTTTTTTGGAGCTCTGGTAGGAGGATAGCCTCTGTTGTAACTCTGGAAATAGTTTCAGATATGAGACCAGTGCCTGTGTAGGTCTGATCGGTGCCGGCAGTAACATGAGACTGCTCACAGAAGAAATAGTGTACTACTTAGCATTAAGGAGTAAATGATTTATTCTAGTAAATATATATCCTCGGAAATGTCATGTCATCCACAGTGCAGTACAGTTCAGTAGTTTAAGGACAGTCTGACATTTTGGAATATGAGCTTTGCTATCAAACCCAGATGATGATGATAATACTCTGATATCAGTCTATCTCTGTGCATCAGAATAGAGCCATGAATATGATTTGGCGACCGACTGGGTAAAGAGTGAGCGGGCCTGCTTAGTCTGGTTCAGTCATTGTTGACAGTTGCTATATACAGTTTGATATTTGACTGACATCGGCAACTGGAAAAAGATGAATAAAAGATGAATAAAGGTGTGAGAGAGCAGTGGAGAACTGAAATTGAGGAAAAGCTAATTGAGCTGTAAAGACAATGAATGTCTCTACAACATCAAATCAAAGAGCTGCACAGTCAACCTCTAGTTACAGTCCACATTACCCATGCCTCTCCATCAGGAGCTTTTTTCTTAATTTTTGGCTTAATTAGCTCAAATTTCCCTGCATATAAACAGTGCACATGTCTGGTGGCCTCCATGTTTGTTTTAATTCAAGAACACGTGACGTGCAAGGCGTTCTCATGGGATTTGCGGGGTTGTCTTCCTCCAGAACTCAAATCATTACAGAGCAGTGGTTCATTGTGTTATTTGTGTGATTAATCAGTTGTAAAGTTTGCGCTCTTAATGTGTGGTCTGTCCAGTCTCTGTATGTTACAGCTGGTCTACAGGTTTGTCACAAGCTTAAACAGCATAAAGACTGGAAGTATACTACTTGAAAACTGCTTGTCTTTCTCTATCAGGGTAGGGCAGGGTATTGTGTGAGCCTTAAAAACCCTGAACTCTAATTCCCATTTTGATTCAGCTTTTCCAGTAATGTACTCAGTCCACCACTTTGGTCCAGACTGAAATATCTCTCTCGTATTTTTCAGTTGTACTTTGTGATTAGTTCTAATTAGCAAATGTTAGTATGCTAACACACTAAAGAAATGAAATTGGCTGTAGTAAACATTTCCTACTAAATATCAGCATGTTAATATTGTCATTAGGAATGCACTGATCCAACTTTTTCTGTCCAGATACCAGTTCTGATATCTCCACTCTGGATATCCGCTCTCCTCTTCCCAAATGTAAGAGATGTACCTCACTGTGAGGAACTGTTTTTATGTGAGGTGATTGCTATGCCACTAAAAAGTAGTGACTTCGTAAATATAACTGATAGCAGAAACACAGAGTTTTATCATGACACTGAAGAAGAAACTGTATTTCATGTTGATCGTCATGTCTGACCAAACTAGGGATGTCAGTTTCAGCTCATTTTGCTTTCGATAGACCGACACCCATTAACCAGTAACTAACTAAGAGTTGTGATGTAGCTTTCATTTGTGAGAGCCGTCCAGCAGTCGGTGGTCAGAGCAGAAGTCTCTAACACACATACTCAACAAGCTCAGCTGGACACTAGTGAGCATGCTCTGTGGGCCCCAAAACAAAGAGGTGTACGGAACATCAGGGCAATTATTATGGCAAGAAGCTGGAAGCATGACGATGATTTTTCAGCATATGTGCCACTGAGCAACTTTCATAGGAATGAATGGGGCACCACCTTTTAACATGGTATCCAGTTCTCTTTAATACATCCATGGTTACATTTAGTGTAGCTTATATTGTTTCCTAACACTGTCTGGCACACAGGAAGTGATACATGTTACATTTTATGTAATAAACTACACAGACAAATGAAAAAAGAGCATCAGCTACTGTAACTCAGACTTCACTGAGAGAAAATCAAAAAGAGATGTCATAATGAAAAGGGCACCTTTCTTGCAGAATGCTTCACATAATCCAGTACAGACACCCCAAATTAAAACAGATAAATAACCAAAATGAACAAAGTAAAACAGAGTTGGGGTTGTGTAGTGAGCGGTTGGCAGCATGGTGAAGAGGTGGAGCTGAGTGCTGGGTGGTGCAGTGATGGAGTGGGTTGAGTGTGACCTCGGTGTGTCAGCAGATTGTGTAACATGGAGCAGCTTCCAGCCAGCCTGTGTTGTATTGTGTTGGACACACTGCCTGCTGCTCATTGACTGTTCATGCTGAGCCTGCAGTTACTCTCTGAGCTCAGTCTCACCACCACTGTTTGTGGAGAGAGGGGGCATTTATCCCCACCAACACAATCATTGTCACTTTCTTAATTTTATTTTGTCTCCTAGATTAGTTTGACTTTTTAATGGCAGTAAAACAGGATGTGATCTTGAGATTGCACACTAGATCTTTCTTCTTTCTATAAATTTTAGGCAAATTTCCAAAAAGTCACCGAAGGAAAACATAAATCAGCACGTTTATCTCAACAAATGTTTTCAGGGTTTTAACTGCAACTGCTTAGGGAAGTTTTTATTTGAAGCAGGATTTATATGAGAGACATGTTTTTATTAAGATATTTTACATATGAACCCTGTTTTATATTTCTAGAAGCCTTTCTGTTTTCTGATCTAGCCTGTTTTAATTTGCTGTTGATGCAAACTCAACACTTCTACTAACTACTCACCACTTTGCTGAAAAAAATATCATTTAAATGACTACTACTTTTCTGTTTCCTTGACCAATATTAAACTACAACTCAACACTTCCTGCACAGATGTTTTGCACAAAAAGCTTTCACTTTCCTGGTCGGCTTTAAATGTGAAACTTCCTGAGGAAGTGTTGACAGTTTCATTAACAGCGATCAAAAACTGCAAACTAGTAGTGATTGAAATTCATTAGAGTGAGAACAGAGTGGTGAGTACATGACTCTGTTGATATACTTATGTTTTTTACCCAGCTTATAATAGTGAATGGTCTTTATTTGTTTATGCTGGCTGTTGAGCCATATCCATTCTTTGTATACAGGCTTTAATTTGAGAATATACAGTATGGTCAATATTGTGATCATAAAAATAACTACCAGTTATTCTGTAGTTTTTGTTCTTTTCTGTGAATTGAGAAATAAACCAAGAAAGTTTACCACTGCTGCATATTTAAAAACGTCTTTGACATACTGAAATATTTGTGGAATTTTCAAACAGGTTTTTTACAAATGAAAAATGTGCATAGTCCCTGACCATCACGCCGTCTAAACACTACAGCAACTGCTGAAGCATCTAACCAGTAGTTGTTATCTAAACAGGACTGACCCAGTGACCCAGGCAGTAAGATGGAAATATTACAGTCAGTGTTTTATTAGTCAAGATTACATTGTAATTGGGGTAGATTTAATTAGAGGCAGGGTGACAGTAATGGGGCACTGAGCTGTGAAATGGAACGAGGTGGTGGTGAGGGAATTGTTGTAAAGAAGAAAAAGTTAATGAATGTAGCACACCTGTTTAGGGGCTTTGGCCATTAAATCTATTTTTAATGACAATGCAGGACATGATGGTTTTCATGTGGGGATAATTAGAACAGCAGCCTTGAGAGCTCAAGGATAAACACACAATTAGTGTGGGACAGGTTCCAGGCAGACACGGAGAAGAGGAAAAGTGCTGCTGATGGCTACAGCTGGGAAACTGGCCTGTGAGAGGACTGCAGTCCATATATGAGCAGATTTGCAACATCAATTTGTTTTCTGTAACAGTCCTGTTCACAGCAGGATATTGTTGAATGTGTTTTTGAGAATGCAGTTGTGTGTGTAAGGTGAAAGTCCATGAATATCATTGTGGTGAGGTCATCAGTTAAGTATTTCTCGTGTTATAACCTGCAATGTGGTTGTTAAATCCTGATTTTTATGTTTGAATATATAGCCCAGTGAGATCGACAGTTGGCACCCACATTTATGTAGTTCTGATTATACTGCACTGGGTGTTTACACACACAGATGTGTTCACTCACGTTTGTCGGGACAGACCGTCTGCACAGACTCTCACAGACACTTGCCTCCTGAAGGATGTGGAACATTGAGAAATCTGTGCAGTAGTTTTTAATTTAGTTTAGTTTGGATCAAAAAGACCATATGGCATAACGCTTGTCTTCAGAAATAAATAAATAATTCTGTCAAGTAAGCAGGTTCATGACACAAGCAATGCCTCACAAAAAAGTGACTTTTATATTTGTTCCTAAATCTGAATACAGTATTCAGCATAGTCTTTTTTATGGCTGTTGTAACATAATTAAGGTTCTGTGTGTATTCTACTGTCTACATTTTGCTTTTGTACCCTAATGCATAGAGAGTGAGGATGGGGGTGCCCCAGGACCACCTTGGCTGTTTATATGGGTGGCAGCGTTGCACAGATCAGCTACAGCACCTTCTTCACTCAGTGACAGAGAGAAGCTGGATGAGATGAAAAGACGAATATGTAGTTTACAGCTTTTTGTATTCAATATCTGCTCAGCAGCAAATATTGTATGCTGTTATGTTGTTATATAGTGTAAAATTAACAAACATTATGACTTAGATCAGGAATTATTTCACTACTTGACAGTTTTCAATACTTACAGTATCGCTACAGACGCAGTTCAGTCACAACTTGAAAAGTATGGAGCACATTATGCATGGATGATGAACCCTTTATTTGGAATGACACCGTGACCTTTCTCTTACACTACCTTCAGTGCAGAGTTTATATCCCACTACAAACAGAAAGATTCTGAATATGTTAATTATTATATCCTGCTGTTTGATATAGTTGGGTGAACATTGCAGCCTCCAGGGGCCATGTGCACTCGCTTTTCTGTCTTTTTTGGTGAATTGTTATGAAAACAAGAGCAGAATAATAGGCAGACTGGTCCTTTAAAAATATATCCACCAGCATGACTTTTGTGGATTTTGATTATTCGCTTTTATCGCATTTTTTTTGTTAACAAAATGTTCCAATAGCACAGCTTTAAAACAGAAGTCACAAATAAAGTTTACTGTGCTGTACATTCAAATGATTCACATTCCATTTTCAAAGCATTTAGAGAGCAACATAACTCCCCATTTAATTAGTTATTTGTTTGCAATTTGATCAGAAACATTACTTAGGAAGATGCACCATGTCTGTGCAGTATAAACTGAAATAATATGAATAATGGGGCCCTCAGAGCCCTCTGCCTTAAGATTATGTAATAATGCAGGTGTCACCTTAAGGCCCCTATCATATCAGTCTATGTTGTGATTTAGTGGTGCATTCAGTATTACTGCTCAACACATTTGCAAGGTGGAATAACACAGCTTTATTGCAGCCAGCATTAACTTTGTTACATTTATTTCGAGGAGAAGGTATTTTTCCCCAGAAACCAGATGCACTGTCGCATATTAACATTACAGAGTAGATCAGAAGGATAAAAGGAGAGGAGGGACAGCATGGTAATTTGGTGTCTGCAGTGATTTACTGTGTCTTGTATCTGTCTTTTGGGCTGGGGCCATGTTGTCCTTTGAAGCGGCTCAGATGAAGGAGAGCAGTGCTTTCACAGGACATGTGAAAGCTGCTTCTAATGGCTGTGATCATTGTGTACAGCACAGAAGCAGAAGTGGACATGTTGTCTTTTTTACCTCCACTTCTGCAACTGCAGGTGTTCCTCACACATAGCCATCTACACACACACACACACACACACACACACACACACACACACACACACACACACACACATTTTATTACACCGTATGTTATGGTACAGTGAGATTATGACAGCTTACATTTACATATGTCAATGACATAAATCTCCTTTTTGTTCTGGTCCACACTGGAAATCTTGATGCGGGTATTTTAGTCAAAATGCATATTAGTTGGTCAAATCTGAATTATTTGATTATGGTTAGTTTTATTTAACAATAACTAGACACATTTTAGTACAGTTTCTGTCGTGCATTTTTAAATTTTTGTCTTCTAAACATGATGAGGTTTGTCGCCATCTTTGATTTGTAGTTCTCATAGTTACAGGTGTTGTTCTTATCTAAAAGGCAGAGTTATACCACTGTAATGGTTCACACACTGCTCTGCAGTAATACAACAGACTGACTGTTTGAACAGCTCACCTAGCATTAGCATTAGCATTGACACAACTACCTGTGCTCTCCACTGCAGATCAGCTGATCATTTTTATTTATTTATTGGGACCATGTACAGTGTTAAACATAAATGTTACCATTTGATATACTGTACCAGAGTTAGCTTATGGCTAATTTTCATCTGCAGTCCCCTCTGCAGGTCACAATTAAAACATATAACAGAATAATAACAAACAGTACGAAGCAAAGAACACACAGGACACATAATACAAAATACAAAGCTACACACAATAGCACATCCCATACACCTACAATGTCAACTAGAAATTAATAATGTAAGCTTGTCAAATTAAAAGCAAGATTATTTGCGTTCATGAGAAGACCATGAGATAAAATGTAGAGTCAGAGGTTACAGAACTGAGAATCTTTTAGCACATTTTTAAAATTTGGTTTTAAACATAATGATGCAACTGCAGCTCTTCATGTCATCAGGACGGACGTTCCACTGAGATGTGGCTTTCACAGAGAACGCTGACTGTGCAAATGCAGTGTGATTAAATGGTATGGTACAATCCCATATAGAGGATATTCTGGAGAATCTAATAGAATTTATTGAGCGAGTATTCACAAAGTCACGTACCATTACGTACCATCACAAACCATTTAAAATTTTATAAACTAGGCACAAATTTGAAAATAATCTAAAATTCTTAAAGCTCAGTAAATTGTATTTCTCTAGTACCCTACAATGATGGAAAAGCATACTGTGTGTAACTCATGTAGGTCATCAATAAACATTTGAACAGTAATTAGTTCATATGTCCAGGTCTGTGTGACAAAACCAGCACAATGGCCAATCAAAACCATCCCAATACCAGAAGTGAAAATATGCCTTTGCTAAACCATATACACTGCTTTTAAAGTCTAGCAACATTGCTATCACTGCCAAATTGTAATATCTACAAAGTAACACCATAAACGTTTAGTGTGCCAGCATTAAAAGCCGTTTTGAGAGGCGGGCGCCAGGTGCTGGAGAGCATTACAGCACATTGTGTGTGTGTGTGTGTTTGTACATGGGTCGCGTGTTGGCCTGTGTGCACATGCTGATCT
Source organism: Thunnus albacares (assembly GCF_914725855.1). Classification (NCBI taxonomy): domain Eukaryota; kingdom Metazoa; phylum Chordata; class Actinopteri; order Scombriformes; family Scombridae; genus Thunnus; species Thunnus albacares. The sequence goes on from NC_058107.1 coordinate 4,174,191, forward strand.
GGACTCGGTTTGGAAGGATTTGGATATAAATAAATAATTTCATTTAAAATATGGATTTTTATTTATAGATATTATTCATGTAATTTGCATGCAAAATAGGTCTACTCAACCAGCGGACCAACACATCAACCCATGGCAACACTTTAAAAGTAGCCCAATTCCACGAGAAAACCACAGACCTGGCAACCCTGATATATATCTATCTACATATATATCCTCTAGTGTTTATTGTGGAAAAAATGTCATGAATTGATATTTTTTGTCATAGTTTTCAATGACTGAATACACAGGTCATCTATGAATAGTCCACCTGCAGGACTTGCAGAACTAATGAATGTGAAATAAAAAGAAAAAGCTTTATGCGTATTATGTGTACATAAAGTGTTTATGTGGATCAAGATTTGTGGTTGCTATACAAGAAAGGACAGCCTTAGGTTTTCTAAATGGAAAATCCTCAAAAATTCCTGAGTTGGATTTCTGTTTGGTTAAGTGGAGAGATATTTGGTCAGAATGAATTGGCCTCTAGTGGAAACCCACTGTCTGACGGGACCATGTTTCACCAGTCCTCTGTGTCTAAAAATATGGTCTCATAGAAGTTTGTCAGACGCAGTTTCCAGTTAGGGGAGAGGAGAGATCAATAGCAGAGCATACTGCTTCATTTAGCCTCTTACTGAGTATTTCTAGAGCTTGGTGGTTGTTATAACACTGGATTTGGTGTATCAGAAATCACAACTTGAAAGAAGATAATGACAGTGGTGCTTGCTAAGTGAGTTGTGCCAGCATCCTTTTGCTCGTGCACGTGCCCACGCTCCGTCAGTGTGAGCGAGCAGCACCGTGAGACTATCACCTCTTCCTAACATACAGCGAGCAAGCGAACTCTAGCAGATGGAGTGCAAAAATCGCCGAGATATACTACGAGCAATGTTGTGGCGCTGACTCTGAGTGCGTGAGAGAATGCGAGAGCAGAGAGACGGAGCCGCTGCTCACTGACAGACAGTTGCTGAGCGCTGGGGAGGAATAACATCTGGACAGATGGAATTCACTAGATAAAAAAAATTGTTTTTTTGGGCTTAGGTGGACTTTGTTTTGGACTCTGTGTTGTGGTGGGTGCTGGTCATTTTGTTGACATTAGTGGACTCCCTTTCTGCACTAACGGTAGCTAGTGTTGCAACCTGTTGGCACTGTAGCGGGAGAGAGACAAGGCACAAACGCCACATCCTTTGGATTTTCTTGGCAAAACTGTCATTTACATAGAAATCAGGCTGTTATAGGCAACCGAGAAAGTCGGGGAATTTTATTTTATTATTTCTTCACATTCTGTTAATAATTTTAGTTAATTTTTAAATGTTTCAAACTAAAATTCTTATATAATTCTTACATATTGCTATTCCTATTGCATTGTATTTCACTGTTTGATTAGGATGAAACACACAACATGATGACTTGTAGTGTTTGATTTATTTATGTTATAGTGTTTGTGAAATGTTATCTTCAAACCATCTGGCTGAGAATGTGAGGCCCCTGACGTGTTTCCCTAACAAACAAACACAGCGCTGCATCCTGCCTGCTTCCACAAGTGCTACTGTCATTTTAAAGGGGCTTTGAGCGTCCTCGGTGTTGAAGGCTCTTCTATATCAAACGCAGATTTCCACAGTGGAGGACAGACCTCAGGATTAACCCTGTAATGCCTCTTTGCCCGAGTGAGTGATGACAGGGAATAAGGGGAGAGATCATGGGAATCTTTTGGGCCAGTTTATCTCATTGTACTAAATCTGCTGCTCTGTCATGTAAGTGATCCCCAATATACTGGTCCAGCATGTACAGGTAATAGTGACAGCAGTAAAACATGGTGTGCCTCTTGACATGATTGACCAGGAAATTCTGTAGAAGTTTATCAACAGCAAAATTACAGAGCTATTGCAATATATGCAAGCTGTAACCATGTTTTATGTCCAGATTAAAGGGCGCACATGGACTAATTTATAAAATCAGTCCTCAGGTTGAAATCTGCTCTCACTATATTTTCCAGCTCTTTTAGCAGATTCTGATCAGTGATGATTGCAAGTAGGCAGTGTTGTGGACATTATTTGCTATGCACCCATTTGAGTCACATCTTTTACACAGTGAAAATCTTTTTTTACACATTACAGACTGTCTCATCCACTCAGTGGGAGACACGTCCGATTGAAAAGGTCAGAGAAGTGGCTGGTGCTGCTCTTCATTTGAGGTGGGAAAGTTTAGGGTTCAGCATGCTTGCAGTGAAGTCATTCCTATGACATGTTGTCCGACCAAATCTAAAAGCAAAAAAATATCACCCTGATCTGGCCACACTAGAAGGCTGGTGGGAAGCCTGCAGTCATATCCTCCTCTTGGCTGCATCCCACTGCCTCCCTCATCTCTCTCCAACAACTCTGTCTTATGTGTGTCTTTGTGGTCTTGACATGATGGATCCGTCAAGCAATGATAATGTAGCGCAGTTTCAGACAGTCTCTCCTTGAAGGCATTTATGGTTTTGCACTCTGCAACTCACAACAAACTCACAACTGCAGTTGTGTGAGGAACAAAAAACCCTGTCATCTTTCACACGTCTGCACACCTGGCCAGCTGTTGTTTCTTTACTTAAATTATTCTATAAAGGTGTGGCGGGAGGGGAGGTTCAGATGTTGTTTACCCCTCCTACCTGGTATACATTTGCCAAATCAACCACATTACCGCCATGTGGCTGACTGGGGGAAAACTGGGGGTAAAAACTGCAGTTGCTGGTCATTAGGGGCAGCAATGAGATGGCGGCACACTTGGACAAGCTTCAAAAAGTTGATGTTTATGTTTTATTAGAAGGATGAGGATTTGTTGGGTTAGCTTCTCCCCATCCAATACAGAGCAGTGCTTCCCTACACTTTTCTGTAGGAGGAAGCAGGGACAGTCTCCCACACAAGTGGAGTGCAGGATCAAATAGGATGATGCTTCCCTTTATGTCCGAGGCAGGATTCTCTCACTCCACCCAATTTGACTGTTATTGAATAGGTGCGATCATCACACATCTGTCCCAACTAGAAGGGGCCTGTTAAACTTACTAGTAGGTTCAGGCGGTTGTTATTACCCATTTATTTCAGTGAGCCAATGTTGTTGGAGCCCAGTAGGTGCAGAAGGCCTGTTACAAGCAACTGCTGTCATGTGACTGCCAAGTTTCTTTCTGCAAAAACAAAACAAACAAACAAAAAAGGCTGATATTCCTTTTATTCTGTTCCATAACCTTAACCCTAACCTGCCTTTGCACTAAATTGCATTGAATCTTGTACCATGGCCATATAAACAGGATGAAGACGGGGTTATCAAACTGGACATTACATTTCACATGCCTCATTTAATCCCTGCACTTGTCACTGTCATATCTTTCATCACACACTATAAGTATGATTTGTAAGATTTACCTATCTGGACTGTCTATAACATCAACTGGCTCCTCCCAAGGCTGCACCCTCTCTCCTCTCTCATATATTATGTACACCAATGACTGTCATAGTGAGTTTGACAACCAGCACATCATGAAGTTTGCAGATGATACAGTTATAGTGAGCCTGCTGAACAATGCTGAACTGTCTCAAGGTTTTGTTTTAAACTAGTTTTTGAATTGGTGTAATGTAAAGCCTTTTTAGAATTGAATGTGACAAATCCAAGGATTTGTGCAGACATCACCCAACTACTGCAAACACTATAATTAACGGACGAGATGTTGAGATTGTTGAGTTGTACAAGTATTTCGGCAGCATGATTGACAGTAAGACGACCTTTGATAAGAATACAGATATGCTGTGTAAGAAAAGCCAGCAGCATCTTTTTTGTTTGAGGGAGCTAGCCAAAATCAAAGTTGACAGATCCCTGATGACCATTGTTTCATAAATCTTTTATTGGGTCAGTTTTCACTTTTTCTTCGATTTGCTGGTATGCATCTCTCAACCTCAAACAGAAAACTCATTATCAAGACATTACCCACCCCACTTCTGCACTTAGAATTTAAGTTTCTGCCGTCTGGTTCCCGCCTCAGACAACCACCAGTCAAAACTAACATATCAATTCTCTTTCATACCCTCTGCCATTTTACTCCCTCCATTTTTCTCACTAATTTTGTAACTTTTGTACTTGTATTTAAATGAAAAATGTTTGTTAATGTGTGGTTAATGTATATGCGGATTTTTATCTTGTGTGTCTCGGCCTGTGTTGTTGTTTTTATTGCTACTGCGGCAGAACCAATTGCCCCTCTTGGACAAAAGGTTTGAACTTGAACTTGTAAAAGCATTTATTTTTCATAGTTCAGCTAGTTAAGGTATGTTTACATTTTTGCTTGACATTATTTTTAAGTTACCCGCAGCACCATCTGGTGGCAAAAGCACGTTTCGCCTTCTCTCATTAGATTAGACTAGTGCAATGCCCATTCAAAACGTGCCTGTTCGGAATGAGCCGATTTCTCAATACCTAGAGAGAGTTGTGCCCGTCCCCTAAATGCTCCTCATGCAGGCTATCAATAGAGACTACAATTTACCGATGCTCCCTTAACGCTTCACACGCAGAGTATCTGGAGACTACGATTTTGAGTTGAGATGAAGTTGATTGGATGACGTGTAATGCCTTTTCAAAACGTACCTGATACATCCTGTACTATATCTTGAACATACATACAAAGTTCTTGTGTGAGGAATGGAAATACAGCTTAACAGGTCAAAAGTAGAGCTTAAGTCTCTTAAACTTTATCAAGTCATTATCACTACAGATGTAATACCACCTCAGGACAAACCCACATACATACATACACACAGACAGATTCCTTGCTTTATATAGAGATTATTAGATCAGACGGTTTTATTAATCCCCAGTGGGGAAACTCATTTGCGACTAAATCAACTCGTACAAACAACAAATAATATAGACATTGTATTCACAGTACACAACAAATAAATAACACCATAAAAAGCCATTTGAGACATGATTAAAAGCTGAAAGGTGCTATGGATCTAGACCGCATCTAAAATCTGAGCGCTGCTGGAACAAAAGACCTTCTGAGTGGTTCAGTAGAACACTGAGGCATCACTAGTCACTCACTGAATGAGCTTTTAAGTCCATTAAAAACACTGTGTAATGGATGGCCTTCGAAATACAGAACCGTTTTTAGTTTTACCCTTGTTCTCTTTTCTACAGTGACCTCAAGTGAGTCTGGGGTAAGGCCAATCGCTGAATCAGCCTTTCTGATTATCTTATTGATCCTGTTGCTGGGGCTTAGTTAGGAGCAGGTTTGGTTATCAGCAATAATTAATGATTATCAAAGATAATTATTAATGATTGAAATCAATAAAAAATATGAATAAGAATTAATAATAATGGGGCAGCACTATTGGGTCAGGGACCAATAATCAAACGGTGGATATAGTCTCAAAAAGGGGTCTTGTCTTTGTCATTTTCCTTTGTCCTCACTTCCACAGATGTGTGGTCTCAGCTCCGCCATCTTGTTTCTAGTTTCCTTTGTTTATCTCTCACACACGCCATGTGATCCCAACCACCATTTGGAGTCTGCCATTCTGTCTTTGTCTATTTTCTTCCCTATAGACAGTTCTACTAGTCAAGATTTGCAGTTTGTTTCTTAGTTAGGTATATTTCGTTAGCTTACATATTGTGTGTTTTTAACCTTGTTATCTTTTGAATAAATGCTTTTGAATATACCTGCTGGTCTATTTAATGTTGTACAAGAGTCTACTCTGCAGAACTCCAAAACCCTTCACTCTTTACAAGCTATTGAGATGGTCATTTTGGTCGTAGTAATTAAGTTAATTATTAATCATAGTTTCAAATTGATAGTTTGGCATATTTAATGAGACTGAATCAGTGAATTGGATATCCTCTCCCTTCTTCAAGGGTGGTGCCCTGAGGTGGATATGATGCAAGTTGAACCCTATTAATATTTAATAAATAAATATTATTATTTATTATTATTTCTTTTTTCATTAATTCATTGCAGGTTTTAACATTATAAGTTATCAGTTTTGTCACTTGTTGCATTTATCCTGCCACATTTATACATTTTTACAATGGGCAAAGAAAAAATAATAGAAAGGGGGGAAAAAAGGAAAAGAAGGAGGGGGTCCTGCAGAGCTCTCTTAATTTTACTGTTCATCTATTTCCATGACCCATTTACTCCAGTTTCTTTTAAATTCCTCTTCTCTGTTTCTCAACGTATAAGGGATTTTTTCCATTTCTTTGATCTCTTCGACCTGTTTCAGAAAGCGAGTTTAGTGAAAACTCTGAGTTTGTTCACCGTGAGATGAGGGAAACTCTGGGTTTTCAGTTTCAGAGAGAGAGTTAACTTAAACTTGGGGTCAGTTACCGCAGTAACTGACTCTGTGAAGCTAACTTTCTCGCTGGCAGGTTTTCTTCAACAAACCCTCCCTCTTACAGAGCCAGACACGCTGATTCATTTCCTCATTCATTCAGTTTGTATTAAAGCGTATTTATTAGCGGAGGTTTACTATCTGTCAGAATCTAAATCCTGGTTGGATATTAGTTTAGTTACTTAATGACTCTCTAAAGTTACTGTTTTTATGTGCATCAATCATTTATTTGAACAGCGTTTTTTTTTTTTTATTACACAGCGTGAATTCATCCTCAGCTCAGAATAAAACCTCTGCATGTCCTTCTGTTATAAGTCTGTGACTGTTTGTTAGAGCAGCTCCTGTGCTGAAATGTTTATTGCACATAATGTGTAATCTCAGTTACAATTTAAACAATAGGTATGAAGCTTTAGATGTGGGATCAATGAATAATTATCTCTATCACTCATGATGTGATTGGTTGCACTGATGGGAAATCATTCCTATAATATTGGGGATTATATGTAAATATGCTGAGTGAGCAGGATTGTGGTGCAGCTGCAGAATGTAGTTTGAAAGTGAGATTGTTAAATAGGGAGCATAATCTTAATGTGTTTTAACAGCATTTCAGTGACAATGTTTAAATTTACTGCATTTGTTGAAGTAGCTGAAATAAAGTCACTGAATGCTGTTGAGCTGAGATACAAATAGTCGTCTAAAAATTAAAAATATTCTGTATTTTAATCTCGACGTCTTTTCAAGTACAAATCACCAACTCAGTTTTGCAAGATAAAATATTTGTATAAAAGATGAATAATATACTTAATGAATATATAGATAAATGATACCGGGGACACTTATCCAATTATTATATGGGAGGGAGCAAAAGCTGTTTTATGGGGACACATAATAGCATACTCTGCATTTAAAAAAAGACAAAAACAGAAGACACTTGAACAACAAATGAAACTTTTGGATGAAAAACATAAAAATACAAATGAACTATAGTTTGAAAATGAATTTAAAAAGAAATACAAAGAGTTGGATAAGATCTGCACAGAGGAAGTGCAGGAGCTAATGACATATGCAAAACAGAAATATTACAATGGAGGACCAAATTCATTAAAACTTTTAACATACAGACTTAAGAAGCAGAGCAAGACAGCTCACATTACTAAACTGAAGACAGGAGGCAGCCCATGAATACTAACAGAAAGAAGATAGTGTAATTAAAGCAGCAGAGGAGATATCACAACAAATAAAGAAACTAAAAATGAGCAAAGCACTGGGAGATGATGGGTATACCAATGAGTTTTACAAAACATTTAAAAAACAATTGACACCACTACTCCTATGAGCCTATAACTGTGCATTACAAACTGGAACATGTGCAACTACTTGGAATTCATCTGTAATAACAGTGATTCATAAGGAAGGTAAAGATGCTACAGAATGATCCTCATACAGGCCAATATCACTATTGAACACCAATCATTAAATAATAACTTTTCTCTTATAGTTGATAGATTAAAGGAAATTGTACCTGATATAATAGACACTAATCAGTGTGGTTTCATACCCACAGATTTAGATGGACTCTAAATATAATAGACTATGCACAGCATAATGACACAAATCTTTTACTTCTATCGTTAGATGCAGCTAAAGCATTTGACCGAGTGTTGGGGCCATTTATGTTTGACATTGTAAGTAGCGTTGACTTCCATGAAAAGTTTAATATGTGGCTTCAAGGAATGTGTAAAAATACAATGTCTGGACTAAAGGTTAATGGCACACTGTCCAGAACATTTTCAATCCATAAAGGCACAAGACAAGGACACCCTCTCTCACCAATTATATTCACTATTTGCATAGAGGCACTTGCAGAAAGTATAAGGACAAATAACAGCATTAAAGGCATAAGTATGAAAGAACAACATAAATTTGCATTATATCCAGACAATCCTTTACTTAACATCCCCAGATCAATCTTTACCAAACTTGGAAACAATCTCAGAATACAGCAAGGCTATAAATTAAATGAAAATAAATGTGAAGCACACTTGAAATTGCATTTAAAGTAAATTAAATATTTGGGAATTTATCTTACTGGAGACATAAAACCCCTGTATATAGATGACTACCAAGTTTTGGAAAATAAATTGAGACAAGACTTCAACAGATGGAAAATGGTATCAAAATCAATACTGAGTAGAGTAGAAACCATGAAAATGATGATTCTTCCACAATTTTTGTTGTTATTTCAAATCTCACCAATACTCATTCCACATAGTAGTTTTAAAAGACGTAATACAATGCTTTCACATTATATGTGGAACTATAAAAGGAAAAGGAAAAAACTTATGCTAACCCAACCTAAAGAAAAGGGTGGGCTTAGCTTTCCATATTTGATAATCTATTTTCATGCTATGCAAATATTGATTATTTCTGATAGCCAAAAATCGATAATAAGCTGTTGTACCTACAAAATGCCCTACAACATCAGTCTGAAGATGATACATGGCTACTGCTTTGAAATATTGACTTGATAGGCTTATCATTCAGCAACAGGAGGGGCTACGGACATAGGACCATAGACTGTAAAAAATATGGACGTAGCCACCATGACATCACCCACTGGTTTCTGAAGAGCGGTTTCAAAGCTCAAAATGGGCGGCTCCGGCCATCGCCATCTTGGAAGTGCCTGACTCTGCCTAACTCCTGGCTAATCCAAAATTGGCAAAGAGGTGGAGCTTAGGCGGGCTGAATGAATCCTGGTTGCTGAAACAAACCACTTAGTGGCTAGTGACCTGTCACTCAAAGCAGTGATGTCCTTAATTATGCGTAACTTTATGACTTAATCAAATTTAGATGGGTGAGTTGTAAAAAAATTCATCCCCTGTACAATTGTCATGAAAGGGGAAATTAGCTATAGAGACCAAAACCATTTTTGGTACCAGGCTGTAAACATGTTTATTTCTGCTGTAAAGTTGTTTGCAGGATTATGCAACCCTTCAGTGAGTGATTTAGGATCTTTTTTTTAAATTAATTAATAAAAACATTGTTTAATAGTAATTATGGCCTTCACATGTTTGTTTAGCCCCATCAGTAATGTAATAAACTGCACTGAAATAAATTTTTTGTTTGTTTGTTTTTTCTCGCAGAAGGAAATTTGACAGTCATGTGACAGCACAGGCCTGATAACAGGCCTTCTGCACCTACAGGGCTCCACCAATATTGGCTCACTGAAATAAATGGGTGGTAACAGCCTCCTGAACCTGCTAGTAGGTTTAGTAGGCCCCTACTAGCCCATATATTTGGGACAGATGTGTGATGATAACACCTATTCAGTAGGCTGATAACAGTCAAATTGGGTGCTCACTGATTTATTATTGCAGTATTGTTTTTGTGTTCTCTGTTTTTGCTTTTAAATGACCTTTCATCATCTGCTGGTTTCTGTGCCCTGTTGCACATCTCTTCCCTTTACTGCACAGTATCAGGTAATAGTGAGTGAGTGAGTGAGTCTGTGTATGTGTGTGTGTGTGTGTGTGTGTGTGTGTTTGTTTGTTTGTTTGTCTGTATGCCTTCTCATCGGCCCATGGTAAAATGACACTTAGAGCTGCCAATATGTGGTCAGCCTGTTGCCACTTAATCCTATAGAGGCACAGAATGCCTCTTCATATTAGCTTCCACATCTGTTAGTGCTGTGTGTGTTAGAGAGAAAAAGAGAGAGAGCGAGAGAGAGAGAGGTCCTAGGAGAGTGTTGTTACTACTGGCATTTAGCCAACTGGAAGGTTGCCAGCATGACAAGGCAGCAGCAAGAGCTTTGTTGTCTGATTAACTCTTACACACACTCTTACAGACTCTCACACACTCAATGTAGTCATTTACACATATGCATTAATTAATTAATAGTATATATTTTCTCAGTTATAGAAGTTCAATCTTGCCAAAGAAAACATGATTGGATATTATAAAAATAGACATTCATACATAAGTATGTTGACTTTTTTGAGATGTCAGTATGTTATGACGTGACTCAAGCACAGTGTATGATACTGAATTTCATAAATATTACTTCATGCCTTGTAATTTTAACTTAGTGAGCCAGAATTCTGAGATATGCCATGATTAACAAAATCACAATGATGACATTGATTCTCAGAATTATGACTTTAATTAAATCAAAAATAGAATTATTAGTTGTCATTTTCTCTGTTGTGTTTCTGACAAAGTAATTGCTGAAGATGTGTTTGTTGTCCCCAGAGGTTTATACTCTGGGAGCTGTTTTATTAAAACCAAGTGGGTAGCACCCTGTCTGAAAAGTGAAGCCAATGCAGAAGTGCCTTAAACCTGCATTATCTCTAATGACCAGCAGGGGGCGACTCCACTGGCTGCAAAGAGAGGTTAGATTGTATGAAAGTCTTTGAGAAAATGAACCTACTTCTCGCTTTATTTATTACATCAGTAAACACTTTCCCAATGAGTTTATGGTCTCAATCGCTAGTATCAAGTCTTCTTCAATGCATCATGATTTTCATTTTGTAAATTATGGCCCTATTTAGAGTAAAATAGACAATAACGCATCATATGCTTTAGGGTGTGATTACGTTGTGATTGAAAAGTCACTACCATGGTGACAACGTTGATTACGTAACATAACCGTGGCGTAAGTTAATTGTAACATTTTGGTCGCCTAAAAAAGTCTTATTCAGCATTCCACTGTGATAAAAGACACTCTAAGAAGACAGATGTTCAGTTTTTCCGGTGAGTATTTTTTGTTTTAATGGTTTTAGGCTTGTTTTTCTTTAGTGGTAATTGGTTTTAGCGTTAGCATTATGACTGTTAACCATATATTGTAAATGCAACGTGCTAACCAGGCTAACAGCTGACACTATGGTAAGCTTCACCCTCTCGTCCAAATATGGTCACTTCTGGCTCCAAAAATCAAACATGGCGACGGGCAAATCCATGATGGAGATGGTGAAATCGCCAAAGTTGAGGCTTCAAAACAGCAGTCCACAAACCAGTGGATGACATCACAGTGACTACATCCATATTTTTTACAGTCTATGATTAAAACACACTTGCTGTTACCACCAGTAACCACAGGTGTCGCCAAATCAGCTAGGACTGAAATCTGTTTGATTATAACTTTAAAATCACGAGTTAGTGTCTTCTACGTATGACTTAGTATCTCTAGTATCTCATGAGTTTGATTTACTAATTCACATATGACTTTTTCAACAAGTCATAATTCATCATCTATGTATTTATTTTTCAGATGGTAATTTGTTCACACTTTGCACAAAACCTTATATTGGTGCTACCTTATGTTTGCACCTCGCTCTTCCCCTTATTAACATCCAAAATGGAATTTCAATTTTATCAGTCCACTTTTTCCAAATCACTTAATTTTGCTTTCTGTTTTGGACACTTTTGTGAAAATGCTAAGAAGCAAAATTGAAAAAAAGCCTTGATATAACAGATCCAATTTTTACAGAGTGTAATCTCACAGACTGTGAGTTACAGGTGTAGTTCTGGTGAAAGGAGAATGGCCAGAAGGCTTTTCCAAGTTCAATGTCAGCAGGCTTCCCTAAGCTGACCTGGTGACTGGCAGCCTGATAGCAGCCTGAGAGCCTCCAGGTTTAGCTGAACCCAGTGTCCTTCAGCTTGCCTCAGCCTGTCTGTCTGTTCATTTACTTCAAACACACAGAGGGGAAAACAAAAACAAATAGGGTATCAAGACATGTTCAAACACACAGGAATGCTGCCCGGTGACTCTTTTCTCCCACACAGCTCATTTCTCTTTGCTTCTGAGCTGGATGCAGGAAACCTAAACAAATGACGTTGTGCAAGAAAACTGTGTGTATGAATGATTATAACAAATTATAACAGAACAGAATGCATTTTATTGAGAAAAGTTCACTGCTTATTACATAGATGTTAAATCTTTGTAGGCAGTCTATGAATATTACCATGTGAAAAGTGGTCAAGGGTCTGGTTTGGGCATCATGTTAAGCTGGCTGGTAAAGGAACAACCTGACATTTTTGTAAATCCTCTTATTTCCATCCCTGTGCATCCAGTGGAGATGTGTTTAGCCTGCTGAACTATTCACATATTCACAAGGCTTTGCTACTGTAATTTTAATGTAGACCTACATTCTGATACTGTTGTTGGTGATATGACTCCAAACCCATTTAGTAAATTATTTGTCTGAACAGTTAAAAGACATTTAACTTCTTCACCAGATTGTAGTGTAGATTAATACCGCTCTGCCTACATACACCTCAGTGCTGCATTCACTACCCTTGATCATGACATTCTTACTGACAGACTAGAGCATTGAGTGGGCATTGTAGGAAGACCTCTGTGCAGGTTTTTGTCAGTTTGAAAAAAAAAAAGCCTTTTAGGTTTATGATTAAACTTAGAAAGTGTAGCTGAAAGTAATGAAAGATGGATTTAAGCAATCCACTTCACATAAAGCTCCAACACACCCAACATGATTTTATTCTCAAATACTACAATAGAAAATGTACTATTATCTGTGTCAATAAAAAAACAAACAAAAAAAAAACATTAGGTAGTTAGTTTGATATCCTTTATATTCCTGTCAGGTAATTTTAAATTCTTCAAAGTACTCTCTGGATTTTGATTAATTTGCTATTTGGGAATCATTACATTGTACATAACAGCCTAAAGTCATAATCACAATGTAAAAATGTATCTAGTATATGCATTAGAATGGTGTTAATTCAGATAAGCAATACCATTAGATGTAAATTCTAATAGCTGTCGCGATTTACATAAACTAGTTAACTTTACTCAGTTATCAACAATATGTTCTTACTAGTTTTTATGTAACAGTGAATTGCAAGGTGAAGAAAACAATTTACTTATTGTTTTGAGTGAAACTTAAAACAATCAAGTAGCAACAAAGGCTGGGGTGTGAGCATGTACAGTAGCCAACTTTCAGTTCTTATGCATGCTCAGGTAGTAGATTGGTGCCAACTCAGTGTAGGAAGATGAGGAAAGAATGAGAGACCGCTTGGATTTTGACCATTTCGTGAAGTCTCATTTTGTCTTAACAATAAGGTAAGTTTTCAAGCAAGCAATAACTGTGTGAATTTGTGTTTCTGACTGCTTCCAATGTTAGCTAGTGTTAGCTAACGTTTGCTAAACGTTAGCTAGCTAACGCTAGCTGACTTAGCTAACAAGCACTGCACAATATTTGACCGGCAGAACTTATTCAGGCACGTTTTGGTGATAAAGACTCATTTTCCCACCATCATCCTGGGATCGCATGAAAACCTATTTTAACTGTTCCAAAATTAAAGTGGAAAGTCTGATTTCTTTGTTTTCCCGAGTTGGCACAGCAAACGCATTTTGGTTGCAGGTTGGAAATTTACGCCACGGAATTTGCGCAAAGCACCCAGCTCACAAAACTCAGATCAAACTGGTCAAACTGGGCAGTGCTGATCAAATATGAATCAAAATTCTGTTACTGCATTGCCTATTTTTTGCCTCAAATGTTTTCGGAAACATATTGTAGTGTACTGTTTAGCTGTAATATGAGAAAGTTTGTGAAAGGGGCACCATGTTGAAAACGGATGACCCAAAACCAAGCACTGCCAAACTTGCAGTACATCACCCACACCGTCACTACCAGCCGGAGTGTTTAGTAGTCTGGTGTGTCCAGATGTGTCTGTGTCTCTCCACTGTTAGGGCGTTTACATTGAGGTGGGTCCCTGCTACTTCTCTGTATCCAGTGACTCTAGTGCCACTGTAACAGTCTTTCCAACACACCAACACACTGCCATAGTTAAATTTACATGGACCCGAGGAGTCATTGGCTCCATACAACGTTAATTCAACTCCAGTGGTGAAAGTCTGCAGAAAGCTGCAGTTACATTGCGCTACTATGATGAGCTGTCAGCTATGTTAAGCGGCCTGTGATCAATAATGAATGAGAAATCACCTCAATCTGTATCTTATGGTAGACAAGGAAAAAAAGAAAAATATCCCTGCTTCATTTCAAGGAGGCTTTCTGTACATCCCAAACATTTTTTTTTCAGGGATGTTGGCAGTCTTAGCTAGCTTCTTTGACCTAACTGCTAAGAAAGCATGACAACAGCATGACAAAAGCCAGCTCGCTGGGAATTACTTGCTATCCAAATCTTTTATCCTCCCATGGGTTTCCTTATTCATGTTGTAACCTGATTCAAACAAAATAGACTGACCCCACCACTTTACACAATTCAAAATGGACCTAATACCTGCTCATGCTCATTGGCAGAGCTCCAGGTGCCGTTGATAGAGTGAACTATTGTTTCCTCTATGATTTTTTAACATTGTGGTGCCTTGGTCACTTTTTTGGTCTAATTTCAAGTTGCAATTCTACAGTCAAAAATGCATTTTTTAAACATAGTATAGTCATCACTTGACTATACCTTTTTAGGTCTCGTTAAACTAAATTAAAATGTGTGATTTCACATTCTCTCTTGCAGTAATTGTTATTACTTTGCTATGTTGGCACACTACTGCTACATACAGAGGAAATGCTGTTTTTGAATTGTTTTTATGATTGAGGCCTCAAATAGATGTTTCTATAAATGCATTTACGTTCATATCAAAACAAGTATGTTCCTGTAATATCTGTAAAGCATGCATATATCAAGGAATATCTCTCTAATCTACGAACCACAACACTATAAGTGGAACTTTCTTTTATCTAAAAAATTCTTTGTCCTTTTCAGAAGAATTGCTCACGGCAACTGCGTGAGGGCTCTTCACTGAACAGCTGCTTCGTCAATGCAGGCCTCAGTACACTGGAGGTGAGATGCCAGTAGCCTATATTTTAGAGGATATTTCAGCTTAAGGAGTTGTAACCGACAGTAGAGCAGTTCTTGACAAAGTGTTCACCATGCTATACTTGAATTAGAATCAGTTTGAGACTATCCCCGCTTAAAATCTCCACTTAAAATCATTTCTTGCAGATGCAGTGGACCAGTAAGCAGCGTATCTTTTCTGTAGACAAAAGAGGACAGTTGTTAAAACACTATCGCCTAAAACATGGGGGCTTCACTCGGCAACAGCCAATACCATGTCTTCATAAGGATTGCTTGTGCACTTTTAATCTTTTAATACACTGAAAGTGCGTTTCTCTGTTTGGCAGACTCAATTAGACATTGAGCAAGCTAGTAAACCCACAGTTGCATCTCACTGCCAGTTATGCGAATACATAGAGTTTGTTGTTGTATCTGCAGGTGCTTAACTTCTCTCTGTAGGTTGTCTCGTCATTGTAATACTCAACTTGCAAAACACCTGGAACATTTCAGTTACTTTGTTGTTGTAAAGTTGGGTTAACCCACCGCATTCATCATTTTTAAATTTGATGAACTGCGATGAATTGAAATAGATTGACCCAAGAAATATACAGTATGTATACGTACAATTTACAACCCCTATAGAACTTATGTTGCTACCTATAATGTTTTTCAGTATTTTAAACTAGTGTTGGCTATTTATAGTACTCTATCAAAAGAGTTGGAGTCCATTGCTGCTGATAACACTAAAGCTGTGGTTTGTATCTAGGAAATTACTTCTCCAATCAGTAACTGTTGGCTGCACTGTCAAACAAACATCGTGGTGACACTTGTTTCATATACATTTTTACAAACATGTGTATGCTTTAACTTTTGAATGTTGCATGATCTTGAACTTTATTTGTTATCCACTTCTAGAAACCAGATGTGACAGCAATGTGCACTCCGAGGCCTCCCTGTTCTACTTGGTGATGACTCCAGTAACTTCTACAACACCTGCTTCTTAAGTTCTCATGGTTACAACTTAAAGGAGCACACAGAGTTGTGGGGAAATTTGCTTTGTATTTGCTGGTATCTTGCTGACAGTCAGCTAAAAAACATTAATGCCGAATATATTCCTTTGAGTTCATTACAAAGATGGTCATGGGCTGCATGCTAACTGTGACATTTCACTGAATGTCAGCAGGATGAAGCTATCAGCCTACCTCCTGTGAAGTGAGAAAAATACACCTTTCATCTCCAAAACTGAGTTAACTAAGTGCTAGACCTATGATAAGTAAAGATAAATGAGTTTAAGATGTAGACGCATTTGGGGCAATGTGTTAACAGACCTGAAACTAAAGTGTGCTTTGTGACTTTTTGAGATGTAATGATATAAACCAAAGCCAACTTGTGTGGACCAACTCTGTTTTCAGCCCTTTGTGCCTCTTCTCCAAAGTTTGTTACCAAAAACTGCACCACACTCAGTCTCCTCCTACTGCTACCTCCACTGCTGAAAAAAGCAAAATCTGACTAGAGGAATCCATTTTTGCTTTGTTCCGAAATGGTTGAGCAATTAAAACTGTATTGTTGGTGTGAATCACAATTGCAAAGGAG
Organism: Thunnus albacares; assembly: GCF_914725855.1. Classification (NCBI taxonomy): domain Eukaryota; kingdom Metazoa; phylum Chordata; class Actinopteri; order Scombriformes; family Scombridae; genus Thunnus; species Thunnus albacares. The sequence goes on from NC_058107.1 coordinate 4,190,969, forward strand.
CAATGTCAGTTTTAGAAGAAAGAAAAATTAATAAAAGCATATAATTGAACTTTGAACTGTGTCACTACCTTGATTTATTATGTTGAACTGTAAATGGGATTATTTTAGGAGAATGGAACCTGTTTTTCATGAATGTATAATGGATGTTTGAAGCACTTAAGTTACATGACTAACACTTACTTGGTCTTTTTAAGGCAATCGGTTTGCTTGGTTTTAACAAGTAAATCAGACTGATGTTCAAGTAACTACAACTGAGAAATTCTAAGTTGCACGAAATGTCACATTAGTCAGCCCAAATGAAATAGATGTGATGATTGGAATACACTCACAGTGTATTTCACTCGAAATGATTGAGTTGTTTGAAATAGTAATTCTGAGTAGTCTATACTAAGTCAAGACTACATCGAAAGTAAATTATCAATTACTCCATTTTTTTTTAGTTACTTAAAACTCAAGTGTAAAGGCTAGGGATGACAGTTTCGATAACTAACGGGTTAATTTTGAAGAAAAGTTGTGATGTAGCTTTCTTTTCTGAGAGCTGCCCAGCAGTCAGTGACCAGAATTAGCTTGACTTTTAGCTCATCCTTCTTCTCCTCAAAGTGTTTTCAATGTGTTTAGTCACAGTAGCTCTCGATGGCATAACATACTAGGGCTCGAAGTACGCTGGTTATAAGAAGACCCCCCCCCCCCCCCCCCACCCCCCTTTTACAACAGCTGTTTATGGAAACATAATGTTTCTTTTTGAATATAACTTACATCATAGTATAGTTACATACTCACACGCTCTCCTGCCAGATTTTTGGAAGCAGTAAAAAAGAATTTTTCAAAATAAAAAACCCTGTGCAGACTCCTGGTTGTATATCAACAATAAATGCAATTAAAACAGATGAATAAAGAAACCATTTAACTACGTAGCCTATTTAACCATAGAAGAAGCGCAAAAATCAAGGAAAATGAGCAAGTTAACAAAATTGGGCAGTTTAGTTGCACTGCTTCTGCAGTAATTACAGTAGCCTTAAGGGACTTTATCAGCTTTGACTAGGCTGCTGTAATGAATACAACTTTGAAGCCAACTGTTGAAGTCTTTGGAGAATCAAATGTTTCAATCATGAAAACAAATATAAAATCATTTTACTACATGTACTTCTTTGTGTGTATATGTTAGCATGTGCTATAAGCACATGTGCATCATCGTCTCTGGATATATGCTTTGCTCTCCATGGGCTTCACAATTGATCCTGCGGCATTGTCATCTGCTGTGCATTTGTGCACTTAATATTTTTGCAATCACTTGCTGTTCCTTTACCTTTCGATATTCCCTTCCTCATGGACCGCCTGCAGTGCAGTACTCACAATGCATTCACAACCTCCCCACCCCCAACACAAACACACACATACACACCACCTCCCACCTCCAGAACCCTCCCCTTAACGAACCCCCAACCCCCCTGTGGCTTTCTCCTGAGTGCTGACCTGCACTGGTCCTTTAATATTGGTGACAGCTAATACACTTCTAAATGATCAGTTATTATCTCTGGGGCCTCGTCCACAGGGCCCCACTGGTTCCAAAGGTCATTCCTCTGTCTTCCAGTATTGATTAAGTGAGCCTGTTAACATGACTCTGGGCCTTACTGAAAGTGAACATTTCCACTAACATATTTCCACCAGCATCTGGCTGGAGAGGCCCATTTAAAAGCCTCTTTGACTCCGTCACTGCCCCTGTGAATAGGGCAGGATGGGGAGCATAATGGATATGCCAATAAGGAAACTTGTCTGTGACCCGAGGTATATTTTAGTAGCAAGAGACAGACATAAGAAGATATCCTGCTGAGGATATCTTAACATTTACCTCTGTTTTTTTTCAGATCAACAACATATGACTGTGAGATGGCTAAGAGAGAGAAAACACATTCAAAATATAAAACACAAATGGAGTAAATGGACCTTCACCACTTTGACAAGAAGTATTTTGCATTTATTGTCGATAACAATTTATAATTATTATAATAATTGTATAATAATAATAAAATAATAATTTATAAGAAATTCCATCAATTAAAGTGCAATGCATATGTGGTAAAGGAAGAAGAAAATCTCATTCTCACACACACACACACACACACACACACACACACACACACACACACACACACATATACATACATACATACATACATATATATATATATTTAAATATATCAAGAAGGGCTAAGTCAAGGGCAGCTAGACTACAGATTTCTCCTCTACCCATCCACCTTATTTTCAGAAGCATGGCTTACTGATTTTAACATTAGAGATATAAGTTGCTGCTTTCTGACTTTAACAAATTTAACAAATAGATACTCATAATATAGATTTATGTACTATAGTTATAATCTTTAATAGATGATTGCACCATCACAGGAGGGAGACATACTGTATTACAATAGTACTGATACATCATCATCAAAACAGCAGTAATAGTCACTGTGATGAGACGTATGCTTCTTGTTTAAACCATATGTACAAATGTTTTAAGCACAAATCCAGGATTCATCGATATGTTCTTACCTGAATTTGTTCTTACTCTGGGAACAAATGTAGAACTGTCTTAGACCATGTATACGCACAAATCATAAACGTCTCACAGCCTTAAAAAATGATACAGTCAATATTTATTCAGTGTAAACAGAATATTATAACCACAATTATTAAAAAATTATTGGGCCAAATATATAACATTTGTGAAATTGCTAATAATACACTATTTACTAGTTATAAAATTAATAGTTAAGACATTGTCATCCATAAATCATCATCATAAATGTAATGAAATTATTAATATATTAATTGTTCCCACTTTTAGATGACAATAACTTATATATCAGAGTTTCCATACTGGAATGTGACAGATTTGGCTGTGATATATGCAGCTGGTTAACCAGCAGCCTGACGCTCTGCTTTCACTACATCACAGCCTGTTACGGTCAGAGACCAAACACAATGTATACCTGGTGAAGCAGTAGAGATTTATTTAGATCAATTCCACAGATCTACACATTTACCAACTTTTTATTTGGTATGGATGTACTGCGTGGTAGTGGTGCAACAGGTATGTAGGCCGTATACAGGATCCAAAGTCAAGCTCCAAACAGTTGTGCTAATGACATGTTTACCAGCCAAATCTGCCTTTTCTGGCTTCTACCTCTGAAACTATTGTTTGTATTTCACTAGCATTTAAGTTTCTCTACATTTTTACCATCATGGCCCTCTTTGCAATGAGTGACAACTCTCTCTACTGCTGCACTGCTCCTATAGACAAATGGGGGCATAGTAGTACGCTAATTACCGATAGCGGGAACGCACCTGTCAATGTAGAATGATTCTGATTCACTAACATATGCACAGTGGTAAGAACAAAACTGGTTGGTGCGCACATGTCATGAATCCAATGGTAATTTTGCATGCGCACTTATTTTGTGCGCAATGTAAGAGCATTTTTTCACACATAATAGTGAATGAGGTCCAGTGTGTATTTGAATTTTAACGTCCTGTTTCCATGACTCCAATACTTTATAACTGAAGATATACACCTTGGGTTTGCCTTACTAATTACTGTACTAGCACTGTCTGATATTAAAAATTAATGTAATTATAAAATTCTTTATTTTCTTTACAATGTCACTTTTTGGGAGTTTGCATATTTATTTTTGATATAAACTTGTTATCATAATTTGTGAGTGCTTTAAAAATGAATCGTTAGGTATCAGCGTGTCACCATATTGTGGGGTTTGTTTCAGGGCTTGAGACACAGTGTACAGTGTAAATCAATCCAGTTTGACCACTATGCAAACAATCCCACTCTTGTGAAGTTTTTGTGTTTTGTTTTGATGCTGGATGAAAGCCACCAGTGCAAACACAATTGCAGAGCAGTTTGTTGGGTCTTACTTTTTTGAGGTTGCATTTGGTTTCCATACAGACCTGTTTGCAGTGAGGACGTACAGGTGGAGCAGATGAGGTTGTGTTTATGCAGATCAGGTAGCATCAGTGCAATTTGGTCTTGATTTTGGCTATTATAATGTTCAGTTATTGTGTCAGAGAGGATATACAGGATTATACAACTGCTCTTTTTTAAATCTGTGTTTTTGATGATGTTGCATTGATTTCATGACTTTTGTTGTGTGTTTTTGTCCCTCCATGTATATAAAAAGGGGTGGACAAAATATTAAAAACACCTTGCCCGGGGCTTTGCATTTATTTGCATTAATGGATCACACTACATTGTGTGTTTCTTCTCTCAGACTATGTGGTGTGCATCTGCATGAAGGGGTTAAACATGAAAAACTGATGTGACGGTCATTTGTTAAGAGCTGACAAAGACATACCTTGCTAAGGCTCCTAGATGTGAAAAAGCTATTCATGGCCAAAATGCATTTTCCTGATATAGTTGTGGCACGAGTGTGGCACAGTGTGTCTTTGTATTGAACGTGCATGCCCAACCTCTTTGTGCTGCCGATCACCAGCTGCTGTATGATACACTCATTGTGCTCAAGGTTAACTCAGAGATTGTTTTGAAGCAACTCATTGTCCTCGTTTGTGTCGGCCACAATCTAAACCGACCTTGCTGTTCAGGAGACACAGAGGGCTTTCTACCAACATGCTGCTGTTTATTTTCTTGGTGAAAAATTTTACTAAATTATTAATTGATTTCTTTCCTTCTCTTTTTTCTAGTTGTATGAATTGGATGATGATGAGAAGCGCAAAGAGTTTCTTGATGACCTTTTCAGTTTCATGCAGAAACGGGGTAAGTGATTCCTCTTTAGTGCAAGAGTGTGTGTTCTTCACCTACAAAACCTTGGAAAAGCAAATTCTGCCTTTGAATTTTAAACATATGATATACATTTTACCACATGACATGCTCCATGTTTCCAAAGTTTTATGTAACTTTTTTATATGTATATTATATTTGTGGTGTTTGACTCTGTGGGAGTTTGGGTATCACCATCACCAGCTCAGCTCACTGTGTCCAATCACTTGATTTGACTCATGTATCAAGGCCCAGGGGAAGGTTAAGTCCAATTGTCGCTTTTTTCTGTTAATTACTGGAAGAAATGTGACCTCTCTAGGCCTCCAGAAATGATTCAGATTAAAAAAAGGGAAAAACTGTGATCAGCTGTGGTTGAACTGCTCACAACAGGTAGACAAAGGGTTTCAAGCAGAAAGAACTTTGTTTTAAGGTGTCACAAGCTAAAAAGGTTGCAAACCACTGGCTTAAAACATTATGTTATTTAGCAATAATCATGACTGTAGCTTTGCTTTCACCTGCTGTGAAAGGGAAGCAGGGCTCAGATGACACACATTCATCCTTGACTTCCACAAAGAAAGTGGAGTCTTCATGACCCCATAGCTTAGCAATAAAGCTGGTGAGTGACTTTTTAGCAAATAAGAATAAAAGACTGAAGTAACAAACCAAATGAGCACATCTCAATGCTTGTCTGTATACATTATCTTCTAAATATCAATACATTCCAAACAATAGTTTGACAAAAAATATTAATGCCTTAGACAAGACCTCTATTGTATTTTTCCTCGCACTATAGTGAGCTATAAATAAAACAGCTTCAATCTCTGTGATTTTTCTGGATTAAGAATAAATAGATTTACAGCACAGATGTGGCTGTGATCAGCCCTGCAAGTCTCAGGTTTTTGGCTGGACCACAACAGCACTATAACCACAGATGTCAGTGACTGACTGACTGACTGATTGACAGACTGACTGATTGAGTTTGGTTAGCTGCCCAAGTGTTGGGGCTTCCCCATTGGACATTGCTCTTTCATGAACAGTTGTCAATGAACAGTTTTCTATTACGTCCTCAGGAGGGCATTTACAGCGTTTCCACTCATTGACTGCAGCTCATTCCAAATTTACCCCACACTAAAAGTACCCTGCATTTGAGCCAGCACTTGGACTCCCATGCCATGATGGCACGACTGTCGGAGGAGCGTGTGGAGTTGTTGTGGCTGACCCAGCACGTGAGGTCTGCAGCCTCGGTGCTGGCAGGGAGCGTCATGTCGGGACAGAGCCAACAAAGCTGCTTTCTCTCCTACTCTGCAAGCTCGCAGAGTAGGAGAGAAAGCAGCTCTCCATGCGCCAAGAGGAATGAGGGAAAGCACACAGTTAAAGCACTGCAGATAACAATCATTCTGACAAAACACTCAATGCAGAGTGAGTCTTAGAAAAAACATACATCCCAAAATATGTGTGGAAAGTACTGTTCTTGCACCTGCATTTATACCCTTTTTTTTTGTTTTTTGACTCAAACGTAGCTTCAGCATGTCATGTGATATGCTACTTCAGTACACTTAACAACAAATATTACTGGGACCACTACAGAAAATTGCAGATGATCATTTAATATCCAGGAATTCACATTATAGACACTACCACTGACTATCGCTGGAACAAATTGGCCACAATTTCGCACATTGACCATACACGGTCCAGCCATATACTAGGTTTTAACCCAGTCTTGTTTATTTAACAGTAGCAGATGTAGCAGGGGGCAACGGCCTGGCCTTCACAGGCCTCCTGAAAATGTAATCCATCCTCTGCTTTTATTGGCTACTAACAGTCTGATGGTGTATTTTCCCAAAGTGAGGATTCTGCTGGCAGCAGCTGGTTTTATTGGGGAAATAGATCTGTGTTTAGAGCCTTGCATAATATGAGGAAGTTAACCACCCAGCAGAGAATAAAAGGCCCTGCCAGTTACAATGACTGTCTATTTTAGGCGCGCCATGTTTTTGTTATTTTGAATTCCTTCTTCTGTACATGTTTTACACACCAGCAGATACATTTGTCTTATGTCCTCACCTTGTCTTGTGTCCCCAACTTACTAAACAATGACTTTTATATAAATAAAATAAAGTTTATTTTCCATTTTATTACCTTATCTGAAGTATTAGCATCAAATTGTCTTAGATTTTGTATCATTTGAAATCAGGTTTATTATTTCTTTGTTTACCTACAGCAGATTCTGCCATCTGATTTCCTGTGCAATGTAAGAAAACAATTTTCCTGTTTAATGAAGCTTAGTACACAACAGAAGAAATTAAATTTAATGTATTTTATTTGCAGAGAACTGAGCAACATTAAATGAAATGAGAATTTAATTTAGCAGAAATCCAGATATACTGTATATCTTCAGTGTGTGGAGAATCCATCATAAACTGCACATGCATTAGATGAGACTGAAATGTGAAGATGAAACCCAAGTGAACCAATTGTATTAAAAACCGTTTGTCATGTCATAGACCACACGTATTTCACACAGTCAACCAAACTTCATTTTGTGACTTTAAAGAGGTAGTCATGGTATGACTTACTCACTAGAAATCATATCCATGCATGGGTAATATGGAATTCCTGATATTGATGGCAATACTGTTTTTTCTGAATGAACATTCCTGATAGCTGACCAACTTAGCAAGAAACAGCTCATTGTCTTTTATTTGTCATTTAATTAGGGCCTGAGCCCAAAGGGCGAAGACCCTATTGTTTTTCGTGTGTTTGTTTCTTTCTTACTACGCCACTTTAACTCTAAATTTGACCCCCTAAACATGCTCAAAAACTCACCAAATTTGGCACGCACATCAGGTCTGGTGAAACATTTGATAAAATGTAAAAATTAACCCCCAAAGTGCCAAAATGTGCTCGAGAGTGCCACCTATGTATCGAAAACGGCTGCCATGGCCCGTAGGAATGTCGTAGAGAGATCGAACCAAAACTCAATTATTCGTCTCATCAAGACCTACAAATCATTCACAGATACCCCTGACCTAAATCCAACAGGATAAACGCTATCTCCTCCTAGGGCGTTAATGGTACCGGCTTCAAACTTTAATACATGACTTATCACACTGTGTTGAGCAAAAGTTATTAAAAACTTTGTAATAACTCGAACGGTTTAGATTTAGTAAGCCCTGAAAGTTGGAGTGCGACATTACACCTTACAATGTAAACCAATGGGGAGGCAATCTCTGGGCATGGACTTTGTGCCAAACTGGGGCATCTGGTGTCTAAACTATAAGTCTGACCACTTTCAAACCTGTATCAATGGATAAAAAATGTGATTTTTATTTAGGATTTGGCCAAAGTTATGGGATTTATGAGGATATTTCTCAAGAAGAGTACACTGATATCCTTCTCTGCAGCTGAGAGGGAGATAGAGAATGGGAGGGGGGGGATGGGTAAAGTAAACATCTACTGCCTGTGACAGAAGCCCTTAGACTGCACCACACTCCACTTACTTAGTGCTTCTACACATCTGACAGCAGTGTTCAATCCTTACTTCTTTTCAAGGAGTACATGTGCTCCTAAATGAAAGAAATTAGGAGCATACATACAACTTTAGGAGCACACTGAAAAATGTTCAAGTAACAGTTTCTTAAAGAAAACAATTCGTTACATACATATTTACAATTTATCACAAACATATTTAAACTCTGTGTGTGTGTGTGTGTGTGTGTGTGTGTGTGTGTGTGTGTGTGTGTGTGTGTGGGTGTGTGTGTGTGTGTGTGTGTAAATCACAATTTGTTGTTTTTAGGGGTGCTTGATTATGGCAAAAATCATAATCACGATCATTTTTGTTCAATATTGAGATCATGATTATTCAACATGACTGTAATTTTTGCCAATTGTTGATGTTGATATATGCACATATTTTTTTGCCACTTGGCTGAGGAGACTATTACACATGTAATCATATATTGTATTAATGATCAAGAAAGACTATAGCCTACATGAGGGAAAAACTCAGGAGGACTGGAGTTTCGGATCACAGCACTAAAACTGTAATGGACCCGCCAAGAGGGTGGAGCAGCAGGTTTGTTTTGTAGTTTATTAAACAGACAGGAATAATGTGTAGGTTTTAATCATTGGTTCACTGTCCGAAGTGGAGGGTGGCAGTAATGTACCCACTATGCTGGTTACCAACCGTTGTTATACACCAAAAAGGGGAGAGTAAAATATTTTTCCTGACAGAGTGGTACATCCTGTCAGCCGAGTGATTTCCTATCTGTGCAGCTGAACACAGCAGTTCTGTACGTACTGTTTTACCGTGATGGTCCCGGTGTTTTTTGTGCAGGTTTCACTTCACTCAGCTGGCTGGCCCGATTTGTTATTCAGCAGCTGAATAACAAATCGGGGCTCGGTGCTCCGGTTGGATCTAAACAGAGAGCCGGGGTTAGCTGAGAGGCTAGCAGAGGCTAACTGGTTGTGCTTCTTTCGGTCATGCTGCAGTTAACGCTCCGCTGGCGTTACGAGCGTCATCACTTCCTGTATTCGTCGTTTCAATTTTAAATCCTTCTAGAATTCATATACTTTTATGGTTGCAATTTGTAGTTGCACAGTGTACGAGTATTTTTTTTCCACTTCGCACAAATCTATTTTTAGCCAAGGACAAAGTTGGACATTAAGACGGACTACACACACACCCTGCTCGCTTTGTGAAGCGACCAAGTAAGAGGCATAAGTCTAGGCAGGGGCAGAGTAGTTGTGTGTTCTTTTCATCATCAGTTGCTGTTGTTTAGCTTTTAAGCTTTATTGCTATTGTTCTTGTTGTGTGAGTTGACGGACCGCTGAGTCCATTTTTCTCTGCTTTACTCTGAGGAGTATTTTAAGTTTGCTGCCTGTTAGTTGTGTTCACCACGCTAGACTATTTTGTGTTTGTCCCGCTCGGGACTACTGCTGTGTTTGTGCCGCCGTGAGTGAGAAAGTAAACTGCTTTGTCGATCTGAAACCAGACAACGTGCGTTACAGACTGCCGTCCGTACGTGCGCTCTCTGTGGACAAAAGAACCGCTTCTCTCCCTCTCACGATCGCTTTCCCTCCTCCCTCTCTTGCGACTAATGCACACACTCACACGCGCGCACAGATACACGCACCGACATCTTTTTGCACATCTGATGGTCAGATAACATCGGACAATGCTTAGCGATGTCTTTCTTTATCCGCCATCAGACATGTGTGTTTTTCACGGAATTGGGTGAGGGCAAGACGCCGACCACCAGTCACCTTGTTTTTGTCTAGCCAAGACACCGCTGTACTTCTGCCATTCGGGTCTTGCGTGACGTGACTTACTCCCACAGTTAGGTCTGCATCGCAGACCGTCGACATCATCACATCAGGCCCAGTTGCCATCTTGTCTCGCACACACACACACACACACACACACATATACATACATACATACATGCATTCCCCTGCAAGTGTCCAACCCTGTGCAAAGCTGTTTGTGTTTTGTTTGGTAGAATTAGATTTTAGAATAGCTATGTATTGAATGAAGCATTTGTTAACTTTGTTAATTTTGCTAAGTTTAATAAACACTGTTATATCTTTAAAGAGAAGTTCTTTTGTCATTATTGTGTAACATATTATGAAAAGTGGCTGATTGAAGGAGTCAGAGCTTGAATTCAACCCTTCTTTGTTCACCCTTGAATGTTTATCTCTCAGATATTAACATTCTAGGTGAACTCCCATTTATGAGATTACCTTGTTCGGTTATTGGTCCCGGTTTCCGGGTGGTGCTCTGTATTTGTTAGTTCATATTAATAATTCTATTAATTGTTATAATTAATTATTATTGATAATTGATAATTATAGCAAATAATCAACTGTGTTCCTCACAGATCCTACAGTTGGTGCCTGAATTATTGATTAAGGTTAACAATATTTTGATTTCATAATTCATAATTGTCTGTGAACAGAGGGGTGGGCTCACGGAGAGACACTGGTTAGTATTGTGTGTCAAAAGACTCTCACACTGATCATCTCCAAATGTTTTCTTGGTTCCCAGAAGCTTAGGTGACTGCGCCGCGGCCCGATGTACGCAAGGGCGCGAAGGCCCGTTCAACGCTGCTTGCAGCTTTAATTTATATTTACTTTGCAAAGACTGAATCGCTGAAAGAACAAAAAACTTAAGAACCATATGAGGTTTTTTCACAGACTCACTTGTTAATCAAACAAAAGACAAAATCATACATAATGAAAAAAGCTGTTAAATAAATGAAAACTATTTAAATCTTGTTGACAGTAATGTTTCAAAGCATCAATAATGAGCTGGGAAGAAATTTGATGATGTTGGGAAGTTATTGGGCAATAAAACAAAATCAGTGCATCTATAACAACAAGTCCTCCAAATTAAACATGCAAATACATGGTTTGACCATATCACTCCAGAACATCATATAGGAGTGATTTCTAATCTGGCGCCTTTATCAGCAGTAATCAGCCGGACAACATCATTTATCCGTGCTCTCCGAAACCGTTACACATCACTGTTAAAAAATAATGATGCTTTTTGATGTGACAATGCTGTGGTTAAAGGTTCTGTATGTAGGAATCAGAAATTCCTTCTCTTTAGTGACATCTGTGGCCATTAAATGAACTGCAGTCAACATCCTGCTGCTTGGGCTCACGTTCTCGCTCATTTGCTCGCAGCGTGAGACTATTACAAGTGATGTATTTTTTCTCACTTACACTTCTCATAATTACATGAAAAATTTAGTGTTTTGCACCATGTTTCAGCAAAGCATCTCTCACTCCCGGTCAGTCAGCCCCTCCCCCTGTTGTATGTACGTGCACTCGCACACTCACACACGCACTGTGGCCGCTGACTGTTGAGAGCCAATCCACACCACCCAACTTGCACAAATATGCGTTAATCAACCACCCAAACCTGACCCGACCCGCAAACCGCCAACTTTTTTTTTTTTTTGAGCTGTGGCCGGGGAGCAAGACGATGCAGTTTTGTTGTGAAAAGTGTGCTTATTATGGCCTTTGGACTACCAACAGGAAAAACAAAAGGAGTAAAGTATGTTCTGCTATTGCTCTGGTGCTTGTTTCCTGCTCTTTTGTTGAGGAAATAATGTTGTTTTAGCTGTGTGTGCTCAGGAGCGGGCGACTTGTCATTGCGGGGGTGTTTTGTTGTGAAATGTATTGTGGTTGACGCAGGCAGCTAGCTGTCTCATTAGCTGGAGAGCTAATATCTGCAGGTTGTTTCAAGTCAGATAGCACCATTTTTGTTGTGTTATTTTGTAGTTATTGACGTTAGCGGGAGAGAGGCAAGGCACAGGGGAGCGTGCAAAAACCTTCCTTCACATAGAAATCAGTCCACAGGCTGTTACAGACAATGTTGGGGAAGGTCTTATTTTTTATGTTACATTACTACCTGTTCACTCATTTGCAATAAAGAAACATTAATACATGTAAATTGCTTCACAATTCTACATATAGAACCTTTAAGGTCTGGTTAGATTTAGACATAAAAACCACTAGTTTTAGGGAAAGATCATGGTTAGGGTTAGGGTTAGGGTTAGGGCTTGGGTTAGGGTTAGGGTTAGGGTTAGCCTCCATCCACCCTCCATATGTCATCTTAACTGCACCACTGTTCTGGGTCACAATTACCACAGCCACTAGATGGCAACTCCTAGAGAAAAAAATCTTTTTTGAGATCCCTTCAGTCTCAATTGTTGCTCCTAAAACCCCCTTAAGGCAAAAAATGAGACAATGAGAGACTGAATTTTTGAGACTTAGGTCAGACAAATGGATACTGAATTGAGATTACGATGGGAGAAAAGGAAGTAACAGATGAGATCTCATCATTTTATCTTTTTGAGTTCATTCATATCTTGCCTATTGCTCCTAAAAACCTATGAGCAGCACTATGGAGTTGTAAGTAAGATCTCAATTCTATGTCTTCTTGAGATCCCTTCAATCTGAAATGTTTCTCCTAAAACTCCCTTAGGAGAAAAAGGGAGACAAGGGTGAGAATGAAGGGTTGGAGCATTGGGGAGAAATAAGAACCAACACTGAGAATTTCAAGCCAACTGAGTCACACTTTTATTTTGCGTTTACATTAAACATGCAACTTTTACTTGCAACATCAGTGTTGACTTGATATTCAAAATAAAAACAAAACGATAGTGCAAATGTCAGTTCACTGTTACAGCAGCTGTTCTCAACCTTTGGGGTTCATGACAGCTAAAAAAAATTTATTCACGATACTCCCAACATGGTTGCATAAACTGAATTAACTTTGACACCAAAAATGACTTATTTTCCTTTTTCTGGGTGAGCTTGGTCCAGCCCTCAGAGTACATTTTAACTGACTTACTTTTTACTTTTATCTAAGCACATTTTTACACAAGTACTTTTACTTGAGTCTATGAGACCCTAATGAAAGCAACACAACAGTTAAAAAAATGTAACTGGACAGTCACTATCCTTTAATTATTCAGCACAAAGTTAAAAATAAAAAATAATCCAATAAAAATAAAAAATAACTATAGTTTCCAGCTGTACGTCCCTCATTTTGGTTGAAGGGAAATATAGTCTTTTGGTTTGGATCCAGTCATTCTGTAAATCAACATTTCAAATTTATGATGCTGGCAAACTAATATTTTCATATATATCACAAACAAGATAAGAAAATATTGTACATGGTTAATTATGCCAGTGCAGAAAGAAAGTTTACTAATTTAATTTGGTTCACGTTTTTTTTATTATTATCACACACTGATAATATTTATTACCTGACAAAACAGACTTGTTATATATTACTGAGGTCTTCTGCTAAATTTGGCATCATGTTTCACTCAGAAGCACTGTTATAGTTATAAAAATGTGTAAACTGTGTCATTATGGCAGACAGGCATTATCTGGGAAACATCAAGTTTATTCACTTTACATGGAGCTAAAATTAATATTGAATAATGTTAAATGTTTACAGAATGAGTTAGTGTCTGTTTATGAGAAATCATAAATGATCATTTATAAGAAGGAGATGTTCACCGGTAAACTTGGCTCCTTTAAATTTCACAATATGTTCATGGAGGTTTTCCTCCAACAGTAGGAAAAAGTTGAAGACTTTATGTGATGATTTTAAACTACATTTAACTGAAATGTTTACTGTAACATACGTTTTGAATGCAGTGACTTTTACTTTAATAAATCTGTTTCACAACATGACACTTAACATCACAAACTGAGCTGACTGACAGGACAATAATCCTCATGTAGCATAATGCTAACAACATATAAATACGATGGGAAATCCCACTGAAAAATGGAAAAGCTAGCAGAGTAACAACAGATGTAACAAGAGCATTACAAAACAAACAAACATGACAAGGGAGCTTTGAATTAAGACATGACGAACATAATGTGCGGTGCTAAGCTACAAGAAAGCTAGCTCACTGCAGTTAGTTTCTACTGCAGTTGCTTCACTTCCGGTGGAGTTATCGAGAGGAAGTACAGACATAACCACTCTGCCATTGCAACCAAATTGTTGGAGGGTGTATTATCCTAAAATCCTGTTAGCAGGATTCAAGCACTCTGCTGCTACCTAGCATCTAGTACAGCCCCCTCCTTTACAACCACAGCAGCACCGAGGTAACACAGTGGTAAAGCAGACAAATTAAAGGAATGACATCTGTATATTTATCTTTTAGCAACTCAATGCTCCAGTACTTTAAAGATATTTACCCCTCACACACACACACACAAACGCACCCACACACACACACCCCTTGATAGTGGGTGATCCTTGCATTCAAAGTGGCCTGGTTGAATTTCCTAACCTGGACCAATATCTAGCTAGAAAGTGGCATATTTTACTCGTCTGCTTTTGTGATGAAGCACAATGAAATAATATGGCCAATAAAATTACCTTTATCAGAAGTGAACCAGCTTGAATCAGTAGACACCCCTACCTGTAGTAGCTAGCTCACAATATAATAGGGAATTATTTGGCATTGTGCTCTTTTTTTCTGAGCCAGCCTTTCTCTGAGCTCGCTCTCTGTGCCAGATACTCCAGTCTGTTTGTAAGACAAAACTGATACATACTTCAGAAGAATCATGAGATCCTAGGAGTCATAGCAGAGTTTTCTTGGAGCTTTCTCTGATCCATGTTGGGGAGACTTAAATTACACTTGTTTAAGATAATTTAGAGATCTCTTCTTTTGATCAGAGTAAGACACAGATGAGTTATATGTGGTTGTTTCTCCTGAGATCACTATGAGAAAACTGAGATATATTTGAGAAGAATCATGAGATCCTAGGAGTCATAGCTCAGTTTTCTTCAAGCTCATGGTCCCATGCTCAAGAGACTTAAATTAGACTTAATTAAGATGATTTAGAGATCTCTTGTTTTGATCAGAGCAGGACATAAATGAGATTATATGTGGTTGTTTCTCCTGAGTTGCATTTGAGAAAAGTAGGAGAAAAAGCCTTTGGTCTCACCTTAGTCTTAAAAATAGCTCATTTGTGTCTAGGAGTAATGAAAGAAACAACTATGAGGTCTCTTCTTGGATTTTGCTTTCCTGTCACTCAAACTAAGTATAGGCTGTTTTTGGGCTGCTGACATTACAACCTATTGTGTCATTTTTCTTTGGAGGACAGTCTCATTAATAAATACATTAAAAATAAGTCCTAGCAAGTACACATAAATATATGAATTTAATATAGGCTATACAATCACACATACAGTTGATATAAATATTCATGTTTCTTCTTCATATTCTTATATTATATACACTTTTGTGTACATACATATAAAAGAAAAAAAGACATTTCTGACACATACAGTGGATGGATGTTTTATGATGTTTTATATACAACACATTACTGTATATATGATGGTTGTGGAAATATCCCAAAAAGTGAGGTCCAGCTGTGAGCTGTGACAGTTGTAGGAAAGTGCATGTTGATGAAGTAATAATGTAGTTGGGTGGTCACTTTGGTTTAGAGACAGTATGGATTGTTGTTGGAGCGTGCAATTAGAGATTGATTTTGGACTTAGTGTAGGGAGACATTGTCAGTGTGAAGCAGATCAGCGGCAGCCTATCTCCACTGCTCACCTCTGACAACTGTGATCAGAGTGGACTGCTCCAAATATCCCAATCAATGTTTCTTGAAACATCACTGTCATTCTGCACTAACATATAAATGTCAGTTAGACCAGCTTTGCTAACCAGAGATCCCAGTGAAAAAGTGTCAAAAAAACAGGGCTCATTTAATATTGTTCATGTATTGATTGTTAAATCCTGGCCACAAGAATACAAGAGGTTTGGGCTCTTCTGTCTCTGAGACGCCTCATAAGGCAACAACAGCAAATTAAAACAGGAGCAGATCAGGAAATAGTCACAATTGGACCAAATAAAAGTCACAATGTCTTGATACACATTACAATTACATATATTTAAACAAAGACAATAATGTAAAATTAATTAATATTATAAGTAATTAAAGCTGCAAGCAGCGATGAATGGGTCCTCACACCTCGCACGTGTCGAGGGAGTGGCAGCCGTGTTATCACTATTGGAGGTCTGCTGACATGGCTCTGAATTGTCAGGTTTATCAGACACTCTGAATGATAAAATATTATTTCCTGTGTGCAGTATGTGGTGCTGGAGACGACATATTGGAAATTGTGTATATATTTGATGGACTATGTGTCTTTTAGGCTTCACTTCCTATAACCAGTAGACAATACTACATAAGTGAAATGTTAATCTAACAATGCATTAACCAGAAGGCAACTGACATGGATATACATTTTTATGAATATTGGACATTGCATGTAGGACATACAGACAGGTGACAAATTAAAGGAAAAACCACATAAAGTGTTAGGCCATCATGTGCCTCCAGAACAGTTTCAATGCATCAGCAATGTTTCTAGAAGTCTGTGGAACTCTAATGAACACCATTCTCCCAAAAGATATTCCCTCATCTTATGTTTTGATGATGGTGGTGGAGAGTGCCGTCTAATGTGTCGGTTCAAAATCTCCCATAGGTGTTCAGTTGGGTTGAGATCTGGTGATTGTGAAGGCCATAGCATATGGTGCACATCATTTTCATACTCTTCAAACCATTCAGTGACCCGTCATGCCCATAGACTGTATAAAAATATGGACGTAGTTACCGTGACATCACCCATTGGTTTCTGAAGAGTGGTTTTGAAGCTCAAAGTGAGCGGCTCCGGCCGTTGCCATCTTGGTAGTTTGTGACTCTGCCTCACTTCCAGCCAATTAAAAATGGGCAAAGAGGCGGGTTGAATGGCTGAAACAAGCCACCTAGTGGCTGGCAGACCTGTCACTCAAAGCAGCCATGTTTTTCACTATGCATAACTTTACTGCTTAATAAAATTTAAACGAGTGAGTTATAAAAAAATTTCACCCTCAAGTGGCCATTTGAGGAACTGCAGCTTTTGGCACATCCACATTGGCTTCATTTTTCAGCCCCGGAGGTTGCCGCTTGGTCATGCCCTATGAATTGGGGCATTGTCATACTGGAAGAGACCACTCCCATCAGGATAGAAATGTTTCATTGTAGTAAAAAGGTGATCACTCTGAACAACTTTGTATGGATTTGCAGTGACTCTTCCCTCTAAGGGGACAAGTGGACCCAAACCATGCCAGCAAAATGCCCCCCACAGCATAACAGAGCCACCAGATCCCCTCACTATAGGGGTCAAGCATTCAGACCTATACCAGTTTTTCCTTTAATTTGTCACCTGTCTGTAACTAATGCTTCCTGTTTCACCGGCACGCCACGCCAAGGGTGTTCTATGAAATATAAAAAGCTTTGCAATGTAGCATCTTTAAATATCACCTTCAAAATTTTAATTTTCTGGGGTTAAATCTCTAGGAGGAGATCATTAAAATACAATGCCTGTCAATGGTTCCACCAAAATGCAAATTTGATTCGCAATGGCTGACTTCCTGTTGGACTTTGGTTATGGCTCCAAAAGGCTTTTTTAAGTCTGGAGATGTTACATCTGTCTACCAAATTTCATACATCAATGAAAAATTTAAAGGTGGGGGCTTTCACTTTGAAATATTCTAGGGGGGCCCTTGAGCCATTTTGCCACAGCCATGCCCACGACACATATCCAATATCAATGTTCATAAAATGAAAATTGATGCACAAAATCCAAAATGGCTGACTTTCTGTTCAGTTAAAAAAATTCAAAAAAGTCACTACAGAAATTTACAATTTTTGCAAGTTCTGACATGTGTGCCAATTTTCATGTTATTATTATCATTATTATTATTATTATTATTATTGTTGTTGTTGTTGTTAATGTTGTTGTTGTTATTATTATTATTATTATTATTATTATTATTATTATTATTATTATTATTATTATTATTATTATTATTATTATTATTATTAATAATAATAATAATAATAATAATAATAATAATGAAGGGCCTGATGAAGTAAGCAACAACTTGGACCAGCTCATTCTCATTTTAGTGAGAAGTTGCTCCTCCTAGAACAGAAAAATAACAGTAGATGGGGTATCAGTCATGATGTGACTGTTCCATATTGCATACAGTTTCTTCATCAGTCATTACAGAATTCAATGTTTCCACTATCAGTTACATGACTCAAATAAAATAAAATAAAAATTATTTGAATAAGTTCCACACCGTGATGTGTACAGATTTATAATTTGGGTAAAAGAGGGCACTACTATCAGATTAGTACTCAGTATCAGCAGAAACCCTGAGTGAAGGTATCAGACTGGTTATTTAGAGGGAAAAATTGGAACTTTGTTCCCAGATATCAGAAATTACTTTGATTAGCTCAATGTTATTGTAACTACTAGAAATGATGGGCAAAACTATGGAAAAGGACCCAAATTGAGTGTAGACATTTCTCCTTAACACATGGTCCACTTACTAGTTTTTTTGAGACACACCTAATGGTTTTCATCAGCGAATGTAGGTTTTGCAAATCCCATTAGTTTCACTAGTAAGTACACTAAAATAGTGGATGGTCTCTGTATCATCCATCTGTTCATTAAATTATTTAATTCATAATCAGTGAGTTTTAAAATAATTGGCCACTCACTGTGTATTTTTGCAAAACAGCAGGGATGTCATTATAAGCTACGAGTATTTGGGGGTCTTAGGGTTTTGCTTTTTTTAATGCAGTGTTCTTTCTTGCTTTATTTATGAATAGTTAGCCTAATAATCATATCAGCAATAGTATGTGAAAATAGTAGGTAGAAATTTAAGCAAGAAATCATATTGAAAAGGTGCATGAAATGATGAACTAATTTATCAATGTATGCCTGAATTTGTTCAGACACAAAGTGCAAAGCATTGAGACACAGCTGTTTTGATGTTTTGGTGTATGCCAAAAAAAAACGAAATATTGAATTGAATAATTAAATGAATGGATGATACACGGAGCTTGGACATTTAGCTGAGATTTTTTGCAAAAAAGACCCACATTGTAATAAACCAGAATTATTCTTTAAAGTCTAACTGGAATCTACATAGAAACCGAGACCTTAGCGGCATGTAAGTGCTATTCAGGCACTCTATCCGTTCTGACCTGATCTGCATTCAGCGTCTGTCAACAGAAGCAGCCGTCTGTCAGCTGCAGCTCCTGGGGAGCTGAGAGGACAGCTGCCAGTGCTGACTGACAGCAGAAATTCACTGAACCAAAATAGTTTTCATGTCAGCGCCACTGGAAGAAATCGACAGTGTTTGTATTTATTGATTATTGATTGAATATATTCTTCTAGATGAGATGTCCATGATTCTGTAGTGTGTTCTGCCCTGTTTTCTACTACAAAGAGGTACCGTGATGCAGTGCAGTATTTCACTGACATATTTTCTTTTCTCAGAGGAACCTTAAAGTCTTGAATCACGCAGCAGATGGTCAGAACACCTTTGTGTTGTTTTTTTCAGTCCTGGAAGCAACTACATGGAATACTCATTGAGAGATTCCATCAAAAGCAGAGCAGACAATGGCTGTGATAGTCTCCTTTGTGTGTTGATAAATACCCACAGTGATTTATTGTTGCCCCAGGGCTGTTCTTATTAATTGATTATTATCTGAGGACTACCATCAGCACTTTTTCTCAAACGAGTCAACTTTTGTTCCCCACCTAATTGCTTAAGAATACTATGTGGCAGAAGAAAAGGCAACTTGAGAGTTACCTTAAAAAATGACTCAGTCTTCGATCGCTATGACACTAAATATTCCCCCTTACTTTCCTGCTGCCTCCGGCTTTCACCTTTAAGTTGACTTCCCTTATTTTTATGCTTTTCCCTGTTTTGTAGCCGTCTTCACACAGCTAGCACAGGAAAAGTTGCTTTATAGGTTCTGCAACTGCAGGGACATGTGTTCATTTTCTGTCATTTTTGTCAGCATTTATTTAAGCGACTTATCTCCATCCAGAGGAAACCGTGCTGGGCAGACACTAATTAAGTAGTGGATTATACATAGAGCTGGGTCAGTACTTTTTGGGTACTCACTAAAATGTGTCTGGTACACTAAGGATCAAAAACTGTCAAGTATTGGAAGGTGACATCAAATGTCAGGTTAGATTCAAGATCTTCTCTTATTCTTCGATCAAAGACTTCTTGATGTGAATCACAAGATGAACAGTTTTACACTGTAATTTCCTTTATGGCTGCTTGTGTTTAGACAACATTTAATATGAACTTTCGATTCTTTTGTTCAATAAAAAAATATTTCATAGAAAAATATTTCCCAAAGTAAGATATGGCAAAAAAATGTATTGCAGCATTTGCACAATGCTGACTATCTTCAAAATGTGTTAACAATTGTTTTGTTGGTGGATAAAATATAGTATAACTAGCATAAATGTCTTAGAATAAAATTTTCTGTACACTGCATTCCTACTGCTGGTGTCTATCAGTAACACTTAATCTTTAGAAGCACTGTGAGAATAATACTTTATTTTTCTTTCTTATAGGCTTGTTAAAGATTAAGTCTAGCATTGTTATACCTTTTTCTTACATTAAACAAATCCCATGAAAAGACCCAAACCAGCAATATGTTAGTCCATCTCTTAATACTTTCTAACTTCCCTGCTCTCTCTGTGACACTGCCCGTTGGTTCCTACTGAAGATCCAAATCTTAAAAAAAACAACTCACAAATATATAGTTTTAAAAAAGGTCAAGTAATTTCCTTAAACAGCTGGTCACTGTAACAAACGTGTTTTAACAAACGTCACTCAAACAGGAGGAAATGGTGCATTTGTTGGGGACTACTTTCAACAGCGGATGAATCCACATTTGATTTAGTGAGTATTTCTGGCAGCAGGATGATGTGTGTGTGATTTAGTCAGACTAAACTACAATGTGTGTGTTCATGGTGTGAAGGAACATGTCACCCAATGCAACAGGGTAACTCACTGATGTGTCTAATCATTTTTGGATGACAAGAGAAATAAGATATACTGTATCAGACTTTGATGTACACACAAGTTGATAGTAGGTCAGTTCATGTAGGTTTTCTTATGGGATCTGTCGACAAATAAATGAATATAGAATTCACCAGACTTACAAGACTTTAAAGGTTTTGGGCCACTTAAATTCTGTTTGGATGCCTGAAACGGAGGGTTCATATCCCGCTGATGTTTGACAAGCTGTGAGTTACATCCTCCTCCTCCTCATCTTCATTTAGGGAGTTGAACATAAGTAGATAAACAGTTGTTTCCCCTGCGACGCTGCATTAATCGTTCATTTCATGGGTTAAAAGAGCAAAGTCAATGAGGAGGAGAAATTCTCATCCCATTATTGACTCGGAGGTGCAAAGTGAACGCATCAGCGATGAAGCCAAGCATAAAGATGATTACCACACTACTAGAGCCCCTGATTCTCTGCATTGTTCCAATTACAAACTGCTCTTCTCTTAGCAGCTGAGGTATTAACTGAAGACAACTATTAGACTCGGAGCAAAGTGGATTTCTTCCAACTTGTCCACCATAGCTCATTGTCATAATGATACATGGCCTGATGAGATAGTTTGTGCTGACAAAAGAGCTCCATCCTCACTCTTTTATTCCTTATATCTCTTTCAGAGAATCAGAGGGACAAATACATCACCCTTGGTATTGAAAGCACATAAATCTTGTTTTAAGAGGCTTGTCTTGCCTCAGATTCTGTCAGACAAAGGCTGAGGCTTTTATTTATTGCCTCAATCCTTGTTTGGTTGGCTATTGTGTCATAATAACAGTTTTATAGATCAGCATGGATTCACATTATAATCAGTTGTAATAAAGATAAAGCTGGAGGGGGAGGGTCTCACTGTAGAAGTCATTTTAAATTTCCACATCTATGATCATACATTACATATACTATGAAAACTACAAATGTTCGTTTCATACTATATGGAAAGTGACAGCCCTAATTTTATCAACAATAATACAAATATCTGTTTTAATCACATGGCAAAGAAAGTGCTTCATGCTTACAGTTCGACTCAGTTTGAAGTTCAGGGTAAAGGATCTGGTTAAAATTTGGTTAAATATAAAGATAAACAGTGTTAGTTTAATGTTTTCCTTCATCATATGCACAACACAGGGTGCACAGTGAAATGTAAAGTGACACACATCACAATACTGTGCCAAGGACATCATAAATCCCGTACAACATAAAAGACAACAAAAACAGGATGTGCCAACACCCTGCAAAGTAAAGGTATAAAAAAAAGGTTTAAACAATATGCCAAGGAGGATGTGCTAATCAGCAGTCTTTCCTTACCAAAGCTATGTTATCTTACATGTTCTGTGCTGACAATTGGTCTCAAACAATGTGCAAAAGAAGTTAAAATAAATACTGTACACAAAGAATATGTACATCAAGTGTGCAGTGAAGGGTGTAGGGGAGATGGTGTGTGGGTTCCCAAGAGTTCACAGTTCAGATGGTTTGGGGGAAGAAGCTTTCCTGTGTCTTTGTGGTGCTGATCAGTGCTGTTGCCTGTGAAAGCTCATTTATTACCTGCTGAAGTCATTTTTTGTCTAAATCAAGCCACTCCTGCACTTTCTCCTCCAAAGAGCAATGTTCAGGAGCTACAGCTCCAGACTTACTGCTGGCATTGTCTTTTGAGGAGAGAGGACCATCAATCTTTTGTTTTAATAGTGTCTCATTCGTTCACATGCCAGCACCGCAAAATGAAGCCGTAATTACTGACCTTAATTGATGTGGTTTTACCACCTCAGACGATACTTCAGAGCTGTCCTCCCCCCTCACTGTATAGGCCCCACTGCTGTTGTTTGCACTATATTTCTGCAGCTATTGATCGCTATTATGGTAAATCCGATGGGCACAATGGAACTCTATCAGCGAAATGCAGGTTAATTATCTCAGGGTCAACCACTTTGGAATCTTCACAAAGAGCTGGCTGTTCTCTCTTTATTGCCGAACATTAAATTGCAAATACAAATTATTATCTGAGCCCCTTTATTTTGCTAATAAGGGTCCAGGATAGCAGTCATTAAATAGAAGATGACCTCCCATTTTCCACAGACTGTATTTGTAAAGTTTTAAACAAGTCAAGACTAATTTATCTGGGGTTTTTTCATATGAATTGCTTTTTTTTTTAATTTCATGCCTGATATGTTCATTTTATTAGGAGCAGCTTCTCAGTTTGTCATCTTACATTATTAAATAAGATGAAAGTGTTTTGTCACTGCATATTTTCACATATACAAAGTTCAGTCCAAGAGATATTTATTAAAGATATTTATTTCATCATGTCATAGAAATAATACATTTCTTATAAATATAGCAGTTTCCAGTGGATGTACGGATAAGACATTAGCAAGTTTTTTTTTAAAGTTATATTTCCTGCTGTTAAGAGAGCTGTCAGACATTTGACTGGCTCGAGATAAATTGGCTATATAAGAAGGTGCAGAAGCCTATTGATGGGAGGAACCAAAGTTAATGGAATTGATTGTGGATATTGTGTTTGCTTTCTGCAGGGACTCCAGTGAATCGGATTCCTATCATGGCCAAGCAGGTGTTGGATCTCTACATGCTCTACAAGCTCGTCACTGAAAAAGGCGGCTTAGTGGAAGTCATCAATAAGAAAATATGGCGTGAGATCACCAAAGGCCTTAACCTCCCTACCTCCATTACCAGTGCTGCTTTCACTCTCCGAACACAGTGAGTAGGAGCAGAGATGATAAACCCAGATGACTGAAAACCTGCACTCACTCGGGCCAGCCACCAATGTTCCGTGTGTCCAAGATGGATGACATACTGTACTTGTTGTTTATATTGTAAGCAGTCGGTGATTTTTAGGCCAGGTGTCTGTGATTAAACATGACCATCTCTTTTCTTTAAATGCCTATCAAAAGCTTAATGTTTGACTACAACTGTCCAGACAGGTGAAAAGCAGAGTCATCTGTATTTCCTGCAGCTGAGGTATATGTGTGGTCTTAAGCTGCCAGTCCCTGCTGTTTATATGCTAATTATAGTATTCTAGATGGCTCTGCGTTTAAGCTGTAGTCCCAGTGTTGTTCGACTGCAGTTTGTTTGCACATGATGCAGCAATCTCCCGTCTGAACAGAGTGGTGGAAAACATTATTATTAATTATTATTCAATGAGAGATTTCTGTCAGCAGGTGATATTTTTTGATCTAGTATTTCCTAAAGGTCAACTTTTCTGGAACTAAGGAAAGCAGACTTGCTTAAGCTGAATGACAATGATTTTTTTGTCAATATCCACATGGTTTTTATGTGTATGTGGATTTCAAATTCTTGAAAACACATGGCAATTATTAAAGGAATGTAATGTAAAAATGTAAAAAGCAGATATTAGCATTCCAGCTAATGAAACAGCTAGCTGCCTCCATCAACCAGTACACATTTCGCAACAAAACACCCCCGTAATGACAAGTCGCCCTCTCCTGAGCATACACAGCTAAAACAACATTATTTCCTCAACAAAAGAGCAGAAAGCGAGCACCAGAGAGATAGCAGAACATAGTTTACCCCCTTTTGTTTTCCCTGTTGGTAGTCCAAAGGCCATAATAAGCAAACATTTCACAACAAAACCGCATCGCGTTGCTCCCCGACAACAGCTCGTTGCTGCCCGGACACAGCTCACTGAGCCTAACGGTGTTTAGTTAACACAGTTGGTAAAAATAAAACTTGGCGGTTTGTGAGTCGGGATTAACTCATATTTGTGTGAGTTGGTTGGTGTGGATTGGCTCTCACCGGTCAGCTGCCACAGTGCAGCAGGAGCCTGTGCGTGTGTTTGTTTGAGTGTGAGCGAGCAAGTGCTCGTACATACAACGGGGGGAGGGGCTGACTGACTGGGAGTGAGAGATGCTTTACGGTGCAAGACATAAAGTTAGAGATCTTTTATGTAATTATGAGAGGTGTACGCGAGAAAAAAGACATCACCTGTAATAGTATCACGCTGCGAGCACGCAAGCGCGAATACCAAGATGTTGACTGCAGCTCATTTAATGGCCACAGATGTCACTAATGAGAAGGAATTTCTGATTCCTACATCCAGAACCTTTAATTCAAAATCAGTTATATGAGTAGTTGTCAGTGGGCTATACTGTCATGAGTCACAGTGTAGACGCACAGGTGGTGGTGGGAGTTCACAGCACAGGCTCCTCTGACTGTTAGCAGATCACTGGCAGTGGCCAGCAGCGGAGCACCAGCAGCTCAGCTGTCACAGGCTGGACCAGGAGGAATATATTATCAATAAGTGTGTTCTGGTCTCAAACGGCCTGACCAATCAGCTCTGCTCCTTTCTCTCCCTTTCAAAATAATACACTCCCTGCCATAGTGTATAAGCTTTTCTGCAATGAAAAAGATTATCCAGACTGGCTTCCATCAAGAGGAAACTGACATTCTCATCCAGGAGGGGTACATAGCCACAAGGTGTTAATATACGACACTTATATATTTACATATCCTTACATATATGACAATTATTAATATATGACACCTCAGATATGAACATATGATAATCAAAGCAGTTTTGTCGATTTTTGGGTGAATTCAGGTTTCAAGAGAATGTCCAGCCACCTTGTCCTCTATGTAATACATAGACTGGATGGTGATAATACACAGCAATACTGTATATCCAAGACACTTCCACCTCTGAAAAGACACTTCCACCTCTGAACACCTCTGAAAAGTCAACAGACTCACTATTAAACCAAGAACACTTCTGACTATCTGTGGACATTTGTAACAGCATCAAACTTTAGAAGACTTTAGCAAGCATCATTGACTGTTGACAGACTCATTATTTGCTGTGTTGTTCAGACCACTGGTAAATGAAAGTGCCCCTACACTACATTTATATTTATAGGGTTATTAATTAGTCAAACGACTAATTAAAAAATGACTGTTTTAATGCCATAACCAATTGTATGTACAAACATTGCAGTCATCAAATATGATGTCAGAAGTGACTTGCTCCAGAGTCTTTTTGTTTAAAAGGAGACATGGCATGCATCTGTCACTCTGCTAGAAGCCCTCGCTGTGGTTTTAATTCAAGTGGAAATTAAACCATTGAAATGATTTAATAGTAAAAATATGCAGTCTGATTTTATTTCATTATGTGACTTTTTCAATCCTCCTCCCATCTGGCGGAGATTGATTGATTGACTAATGGATGATCAATGTGTCAAAAAGCCAAGTAAATCATTGAATTCTTTTTATTCCCTGCAGGTATATGAAGTACCTCTACC